>NW_024883245.1:0-117078 GCF_019059575.1 Amphibalanus amphitrite
AGTTCTGATGGGACGGTTTACTATACTACCAGGTTTGTCTGCCATTTGAGGCTAGAAGCAGTCCACGGATTTTCAATGATTTTGCCACATGTTTGCGCCTATGTGTTCCAGGATCAGACATCGGACGTGTAATACGCAATTATTTAGATAACTTCTTCGGGGTAGGGCGCGGAGGATCGGACAGTGCCGACTAGTGATGTCAATTACGGAAAATCGGAATACCGATACCAAACCAAATACCAATCAAAGCCACGGGAAAATACCGAAACCAAACCAACTTGGGAAAATGAGGGAAATACTAACTTTTTACCGATTTCTTAGTCTCTTTTACACTAGTGAGGGTTTATGATACCAACAAAATACCAAACATTACGATTGAAATACCAAATACCAAGTTGGTATCGGTTTGGTATCGGTATACCAAAAAGTTGGTATCCGATTGACATCTCTAGTGCCGACGTAGCGTATGCGAGACTGCGAGACATTTGTGCGGAAGTGGGCGTGCCGCTGGCCGAGCGGAAATGCGCCCCGCCATCAACACGGATGGAGCTTCTCGGGTTGTGATCGACACAGAAACAATGGCCCTAGCGTTGCCAGATGCCAAGCTAGTGGGCACCCAGGAGTTACTAAAGACACTGCTCGGGCGACAGAAATGCACACAGCGGGAACTGCTGTCGGTGGTGGGACTTGCACGCCAGCAAGTGCGTCCCGCCGGGTAGGGCGTTCACTAGACGCCTGCTAGATGCGGCGCACTCTGTTAGCGGACCGAACCGCCGGGTGCGGATCACGGCCGATGTACGGGCGGTTTTACGGTGGTGGGCCACTTTTTTGCCGATGTGGAACGGCATTCCCCCCCCCCTCCCGCCACCGGGCGAGTACGACCACTGTATTGTGATGAACACGGACAGCTCACGTCGGGGGATGGGGCGTGGCACGGAGGCGAATGGTGGATGGTGGAGTGGCCCCGCGAGCTGCGGTGTGACGTCGCGCCATCCATGACGTGGCTGGAGCTCATCCTCGTCATGGTGGCATGTTTGGTGTGGGGAGAGAGATGGGGCGGGCACCGTGTGCTGATCCGGTCCGATAACATGGGGGTGGTGGGAGTCTGGGGGAGAGGATGGTCGGGGTCGCCACTGATTATGGCGCTGCTGCGTCAGCCCCTGTTCTGGACGGCGTTCCATGAGTTCGCTGTATCCGTCGAGTACGTGGCAACGAAAGAGAACGGCGCGGCCGACGCGCTCAGTCGGCACGACGTGGCGCGGTTTCCGGCGGCTGCGGCCACAGGCGGCCCAGTGTCCGGGTCCGGTCCCCATCGTGTGTGGCGGAGTACCTACAGGACCCGAGCCGTGGAACCCACGTGCTGACAGGTATGTACCGCCTGTGAACCCTGTGAACGGGACACGCGCGCATAATCTAGTATGAATACACATACCCTTGGTTCCTTTGGGGTGTTTGGCGGTGGCTCGCACAGAGCTGGAGGCGAAGATAAACCCGGGTGTTGACGGCCTTTCACAGCCAAACAGGGAGGGGAGTTGATCGGAGGACACGCTAATCAAGCATTAACGGGACGTTGAATCGTGATTAGCGGGCCGAGGTGACACGACGCGACACCGAGCCAGTGGGGTCCAGGGAAGGGGGAGGGGGAGGGGGGGCGATAACGAGAAGGGTGGAGAAGAACAAACAGAACCGCGGCGGCCCGCCGTGGTCGGCCGATAACACGCGCAGTGTGAGCCGAGCCGCGGTGTACAAGGGGTGCGCGGAGTGTTTGCCCACCCACCATCCCCATCATCACCGTCCTGTCCTTTGTTCCCAAACGACCCTCGTCGTCCACCCGGGTTTGACGAAGCGGTGGCTCGCACAGAGCTGGAGGCGAAGATAAACCCGGGTGTTGACGGCCTTTCACAGCCAAACAGGGAGGGGAGTTGATCGGAGGACACGCTAACGCTATATGAGGCCCAGGCCCCAAGTACCGAGCCGTTACGTTACACGAGCTCGGCCGGCATGAGCACACATATCCAGGTTATTAGGCGAGCTAACTCGTCATCGGGTGGCGAGGCTGGCCGCCGTGGAACCGTCTGGGCCAAGTTGGCACTGCATAATGGCCCATACCGCGTGATAAATGGTGATGAACACCACCAAACAGAATGCCAATGATACGACGGTTGCGCGGGGAGGCAGTTGCACGGAGGCGACAGTTGTTGTGCGGCTGATACACTGAGACAGTTGGTGTCGCTTTGAGAACAACTCTATAAATGGTGCGCTCGACTAGCATAATATATTATGTCAGCAGCGCCTCAACTTCCCTACAAACATATAAGATACAGTGATTAGTATTTAGTGAGCATAGAAGAGAGGCACATGTGAGGGATACCACTTTACACAGGTCTTAAACTTTTCATAAGCAATGATTCATTTCTAAGTAGCAAGTTGCTCAGACGCACATTTCGTGATGACATTTTTAAAAATCTAATAAAAGACAGGGATACTAAGATGTATTAAATGTTTGAGAAACACAGAGAGAGAGAGAGAGAGAGAGAGAGAGAGAGAGAGAGAGAGAGAGAGAGAGAGAGAGAGAGAGAGAGAGAGTCGGAGGCGCATCAATCAAGCAAAAATTGAAATATTCATAATTATATCCGCAACGCATGCCTTGCAATAATCAACAAAGCATAAACTGCAGATTCAGGCATCTTTCGGGTGTTGTGGCATCTAGCAAAAGCCAGTCCGTCTCCACCTTAATGTGTTTGCTGAATATTGACACATAAGAGAGCGCGCCACTCTATTCCTTGGCAGCGTCAAAACAAACCTAATTTAATTAGAGCCGTTGAATTTCTGCAGCTATCTGTAGGCGGCAGCTGGCGCCCACCAGAAACCTCCGAGCGGCTGGAGTTGCGTTCATCCAGTCCAACTCAACTCGGTAAGGACTGGCAGATAACCAGTAACATTGCCACCAACGGTATTTCCTGGGTATAAGCGTTAATTAGAGGGATGAATATGTTCGTGTAGTTACGCATCGACACCTTGTACTTGCTTACTCAAAAACGAGCTAAGCGAACTTTATTTGAATCAGTTCAAACCTGAGTGAACCGGAGCTACGAAATGGTTACACCTTCCCTTATTTATCGGTGTAACAGCTGTAAGTTGTAACAGTCCGGAAGTGGACGCTTTCAATTCATCAACTGATGCTGTGTCGCTTTTGAGTGTATTTATGGCTATACGAGCATACGTTGGCATGTTACTATAAAGACGATGATCGGTTTCGACGATCGTTGAAGTTTTTCGTTCGTCAAATAGCGCGATATTTTCCGATGTATAGTTTCCTATCCCGGTAGAAAAGTTTGCAGCGAGCTATCTAATGAACCGTGTCATTCGCCCGCATAACCGATCTACTTCAATTTTTCACGTCATTTACTTCTCGTTCCACATTCATTGAAGGATACAGCACTGAAGCAATTGAAATGGCTTTTACCACGATCGCTGATATTTCTGAACTTCCCAAAGGACATGTTTTTTTCCGCAGCATGAGTCGAGAATAAATGCAATAAATTATAACCAAAGACTGTTTGAATATACAAACCAAACCAAACAGATGCCGGTTATGGAGTCGATCCGATTTTCATTTTCGCCCTGGACTTTGTTCGGCGAATAACAGTCCGGAGCTAACCGCCGAACGCTGCAGACTGGTGTCACTTTGCCGGAGTCCCAGAAGTAGGACACAACAATCAACTTTGGAAGAGTAATTAGTCAATGAAAAGATCAATGTCTCGCAGTAACATAAGCTGGTATACATTTGTTTATGCTTCGCCTAATTTATTTCTCATTCATATATTGGATTCAAATACTTGTTCCAGTTATTCCTAGTTTTTATCTTACTAGTTTTAGAAACTTATATGCCTAATTGAACTACCTTAGTATGGTTAGACTAACCCTCGCCCGCACATGGGGGGGGGCTGCCACACCCCCCCCCCCCCAGGTAGTTTTTTTCTGCTCTGCACTAAACAATTTTTAAGGTAGAAGCCTGATTTTTCGTATAGCTGCTTCTCTATCCTTTATCAGCGTCCACTGAAAAGTTCAAGTCACTGTGGGTTTTGGTTTCGGAGATATGACCTTTTTATCAGGTCATGTATGACCCAAATGACTAATACTCAATATCTTGCGTTGGCTATGGGTCTTGTGAGCTTTTGACACCTTGATTTCGGAATGTTTTTGCTAGTCTTACCTCCCACCTATCATGGAACATGTTATTCGACGATGTGCAGATGTCAGGGTCAGGGTCAAGGTCAACCTAGGTCATCTAAAGACATTGCATTTTAGGCTTGCTGAATTTACTTTTCATGAAGTTTTTGACTGCATTTTTAGTAAAAGCTTCTCAGCTAATGATCTCATGTAACAGGGGCACACAAACCAATCGGTGCACACATCAGTACACACAGACACACACAGATATACAAACACGTATCATTGACCTTGACCTAGTTTGACCTGAAATGACCACAGCCAGTACAAACCTAGTCGGATAGTGTGACTAAGAGCTGTTCTAGCTGGCTTGGCACCACAAACGGCAGCGCCATCGGTATATGATGGGCACCGCAGGTGATATTCCAACGGTGGACCCGAACAACAGCGTTTTTTAGTTTGACCTGACCTGGAAGGTCAATGATTGACCTAATGAGATAAAATTGGGTACCATTGGATTTGTCTCTTCCCAAAGAATCTGTTGGTCTTTGTCGCGAAGCTCTATCTGCAGCAGGAACGAAATGGTGCGGGGGTGGCAACTCCCCCCCCCCTCCCATGTGCGTTCTAGGATGGGAAAATGGCATGCGCGGGCGAGGGCTAAAGAACAAGAAATACGAAAATGTATACCCATCGTTGTAGGAATTATTGCACAGTGCACACATCTTTTACTATTTTTAACACACGTTCAGCTGGGGATCGCATCAGAAACTTTAACAATAGTGAGGACTGAGGAGTATCATCAAATCAGCATAAGAGCAGTTCTTCATGAATGATGCTACCGTTTGGATGTTGCTGCCATTAGGGCAAGAGTGGTAAACAAATTTGATTGGAGCTGAATAATAGTAACAAGCCAGCTGTAGCCGTGCTCCTATTCGAGGGCACCCATGCCTGACAAGTGTCAAGGAATTATCACGTGTAAGTGATGATCGCTTTCAGAATATTACATTCGGTGGGGCAAATGCGCGTTAAGATATCGCCCCGTGTTTCTATGACTCTTGTGGGAAAAAAGGTATCTGACGCTAAATGACGGATGAATAAGCACGAACTGATTGCCGTGCTGACACACTCGCAACTTTTGCTGGAGAATGGTCCCCCAAAACATAATTAAATGATGTAGCGAGGCAAGTCAAAGATACGCAGCAGAAACTATAAGTATGTGAAAAAAAGAAAGTAAAATGGTGCTCAACAAAAACAAAGCAAGGTAATATCAGATATAGCCTTAGCAAATATATTTTTCTTACTAATTGCTATAAGTCGTATAAGTTTGACCTGAATCTATGCAGCTTTGCACGTTTTACACTCTCATATTAAACAACTTCAGCATTTCTACAGGTATATGATCTGTATCCGGTAGGGTGCATCAAACGCCCCGATGTCTTCAAATCGATCTGTCTGTTGATTCAATTTGTTCCACTAGTAGCACAATGACGCTGTGCAAAATTAAAATTACATCGGATGTCATCTAGGGGGTCCGCATCAGCTATGAACATGCTTCATCACTTAACCTCCCCCGATGGAGGGGGTTTATACGACCACTGCTGTTTTTGTCGCGATGGGTCGAAACACGTCGGATTAGGGAACTTTAATTTGACTTAGCTGACCTTTGATACTTAAGCCTGAACATTCTTTATCTGCTGCATTTTGACATCAGGTCAGGTCAGTGACCTATGACGTCATACATGAACCTCTCAATAGTCTAAAAATGTTGTATAACTTCGCGGCGCTCTTGAGTCGGGGAATCTTTCGCAGGGAGATGGAACTTTCAGGAAGTTACAAGCTTTTAAATTCTTACAACTTTTTACCTCGGATTTTCTTTTTTCGCAAAGGTCGCCTGAGGTCAGGTCGATCACGTGACCCCTCCGTTAACCCTCGCCCGCACATGGGGGGGGGGGGGGGTGGTTGCCACCCCCCAGGCAGTCTTTCTGCTCTGCTCTCAACATTTTTATAGCTAGAAGGCTGATTTTTCGTATAGCTGCTCGTCTATCCTTTCTTGATGTCCACTGAAAATTTCAAGTTTCTGTGATTTTTCGTTTCGGAGATATGACCTTGTTTTTCAGGTCATGTCATGACCCAAATGGCCAATTCTCAACATCTTGCGTTTGCCATGGGCCTTGTGAGCTTTTGACACCCTGATTTCGGCCTTTTTTTTGCCAGTCTTACCTCCCACCTATCATGGAACATGTTGTTTGACGATGTACAGGGGTCAAGGTCAGGGTCAAGGTCAACCTAGGTCATCTAAGATAATTGCGTTTTAGGCAAGCTGAATTTACTTTTTGTGAAGTTTTTTGACTGCATTTTTGGTAAAAGCTTCTCAGATCATGATTTCATGTGATATGGACCCAAAAACAATCGGTGCACACATCAGTATACACACAGACACACACAGACATACAAACACATATAATTGACCTTGACCTAACTTGACCTGAAATGACCTCAGCAGCAAAATTCTGGTCGGATAGTGTGACAAAGAGGTTCTAGCTGGCTTGGCACCAGAAAACAGCATCGTCATCGGTATTTGATAAGCAGCGCACTTGATATCCAACGGTGACCCAAAACAGCAACATTTTTTAGTTTGACCTGACCTGGAAGGTCAACGACTGACCTGAGAAGGTAAAACTGGGTATCATTGGATTCGTCTCTTCCCAAAGAATCTTTTTGGTCTTTACTGCTAAGCTCTATCTCCAACAGGAACGAAATGGCGCGGGGGGGTGGCAACCCCCCCCCCCATGTGCGTTCTAGGATGGGAAAATGGCATGTGCGGGCGAGGGTTAAAGCTCCGTGGGTAGATACAGGAACTGCTCAGTTAACGCCAAATATGATCCAAATTTGTTTCAGGACTTGAAATCCTATTTTTGTGCCCCGCTTCCGTGAATTGATGCCTGGTCTGTATTGAACTTGGACCTTATGGCGTCGTTTGACATCACTAAGAGTATTTGAGATCATCGATCGCGAGTTTTCCTCAATACCCCCTAACCAAATTAAGCACGAAATAATAACTATAGATAGTTTCAGCCTGGCACACTGATACACATTAAAAAGTAGGACTTTTGCTTGGAAGGAAGACTGGGACAAATCGCTTCGTTAAGCTTCAATGATTTAACCGAATTCGTTGGGTTTAGAGCGGTTCTTGCATATTTTATGGTTTTGTGATTCACTACGACATGACTTTGACACTTCGATTCTGGGCTCGCAGAAGACTTACACCATAATGATCTCGCCGATATAAAACCCAAAATTCCTAGTCGACCATGGCAGCGTCAAAACGAAATGGAGCTAGTTTGTCACGCATGCAGCCCTGACAATGCCGGTTTTAGACGAACTCATGTTGAAGCAAATGTTAACACCGATATTATCGGTTTAGAGTGACTCGTATTTTGTAAGCAATTCATGACCAATTCTTATATAGTTTGATGAGCACGTCCTCGACGACAACTAGAATGAGACGCTCTTCCGTCGCTAATTGTTCGTCGACCTCGGGATGGATTAAGTCCATGTGGAGCGTCACAAGTCTTTCTCACAAGTCAAGTTTTCAAGTCTTTTTTGTCGTCACAGGACTTTCATCCTTCACAGACAGGTGTATGCGACGTTGTCAACGACCTTGCGGTTTCAGTAGCGACGTCCAAACTTGATATCTTGGTTTTATTGCCACCACTTGCGCTATTGAATGCTGCCGGGGCTTGGGCGCGGTCTTGCCGGGGTGTGACTGGCGATGATCATTCTGACTCGGTTTCCATATTTCTCCCATTGACCCAAAACAATAGGTCAAGACCACGTGAACGACATAATCTCAGGTGACCGGAATGGAATATCCGAGACATGCCAGTTGCTACTTTCGGATAGTTTATCTCCTTGTGAAAGACCGTTCCCCGTGCGTCGACGAGTGGATGCAACGCCGATTGGTCGGCACTATATACATAGTTGTTGCACCAGACACTTGAACTGGACACATGGCCCAGAAAGACGGGAGAGAGCGCAGGCCCTTCAAAGAGCAGGCGCACTGACGTCAGCAGTAGCGATAAGCTCGTCTGATGATAGGAGCATCGTCTACTCATCTCGTAAGCGTGAACATTTAAGCGTTTGAGCGTTGAACAATTACAAAATATTTTTGGTGCATTCGTAACATGTTTCGAAGCTGTCGGTGGTGGCTGACATCTACTATGGATAGGTCCCGATTTTCCCGACTTTTGGGTCATTGACCTGACCTGGAAGGTCAACCAATGACCTAGGACCTTAAAATTGGATATCATCGGCTTCTTCTCGTTACGGGAGACACGCTAGTTTTTTTCCCGTGAAGCTGTAGCTTGAACAGAGACCGAACAGCAAGGGGGTCCAACGGACCCCTCCCCTGTACGTTAGACGCAGACAAAACACCAATACGGGCGAGGTTAACCCGCGCCCCGCTGGGGGGGGGGGGCAGAATCTGCCCCCCCTCCCGTTTTTCGCCAATAACTTCTAAACGCGTTACGCCAGCGACGTCAAACTTTCAGTACCTTATCATACATCAATTTGACACGTTCCCTGAAAATTTGAGCGAAATCCGTCGGAAAATTTTTGAGAAATTGACGTTTTAGTGACGTCATGTTCGCAATTTTCGCCTAAAAAACGGCAAAATTTCCAACGCCGCTAACATCTTCATTTTTAAAGGAATCAAGACGTAACAAAAAAAGGTTATACGTGATTCTACTTTGTCTATCAAATGGCTATCTCGGTTTTTTGAAAATTTTGGATTTTGGCCCAAATGTTTTCAAAAAACTGACTTTTTTGGGAAAATAATTATAAAATCCAAAATTTTGAGTGTATCGAAAAAACCGGAATATATGTCAGAGAACTGGTCTATGAGCACCTACATACCAATTTTTAGAAGAATCGGTTCAAAAATGTGGGAGTTATTCAAAATTTTATGACGTCATGACACACAAAAAAAAAATAAAATGATTTTTTTTTGGAAGTTCTAGACCTCGTACGGAAACAAAAATAGCACCATTCGATTCGCCGTGAAAAACTGCATCAGATAGACACCTTTGTAGGCCTTAACAACCAACTTCAAAATTTGACCTCACTTGACCTGACCTTGACCTGACCTCGACCTGAAATTCATCCAGAGGTGGTCCATATCACTTATTGAGTGTGCCTATTGAATTCTATGAGTAAAATGACCCATAAAACATGTGTCGCACATGCCCTTTTCTATATTTTGTTTTTGGTGACCTGACCTGACCTGACCTTGACCTTGACCTTTGAATGACATTGTGTGCAACGAATATTGTCTTGGTAGTCTAAGAACACGTTTTGGGCAATCAGTCTCAGTCCATTCTTCGGCAACTACGGTGCAAGGCCGATACTGTAGAAACTTGCATTTTGTACCCTTGACCTGACCTTGACCTGACCTCTGACCTACTTAAGCAAAAAAATTTGGGCTCTTAAGATCCGCCTTGTTGAGAGCTTTCGATTGCCGTTTTCCCCGTCTTTCTACGACCATCGGTTCGGAAGTTAGACAGGGGGGGGGCAGAATCTGCCCCCCCCCCCCAGCAGGGCGCGTATGGCTGAATAGCCCAGCGGGGCGCGGGTTAAGACTCCTAGGTGAAGTCAGATACATTTCAGGTTTATTTGGTGGACAGTTTTAGGATAGCACTTGCAATGATTAGCAATACCAAAAGATATTTTGGCCTAAGACTAATTTTAAATAATTTGTAAGTAAGCCCCATTAATGGTTAAATTCATGAAATTTCGTTAACTTCAGGGTCGATGCGGACCCCCTAGATGGCCTCAGAAATTCTTGAAATTTGGCATGGAGGATACATTTAGGATGCGTAACAAATAAATTTTGGTGACAGGGGGTTCGCGTAAATTTTTCGAAAAAGTGGGGCGTTTGATGCACCCTAGTATCCGGTGAAGAATTCTGATTTCCCGCGGTTTCGGAGATTGCTTATTCGTCGTCAAAAAGTTTCTGATCGCGCTGACATCGCGTCTTGGCTCTGACGGGATGAGCGGCGCTGATTCCGAGATGTGACCGTCGCTTTTGCACCAATTCGCATTGAAATGCAGCGCAGAACAATCACGCATTTTCTTGGCAAGGTTTAAATGATCTGGTTGTTTTCTGTTTTTCAAACCATATGAGTGAAATATCTTATTAGATCTCGTAGATTCATGCATGTGTTACACGTATTACAAGATTACCTGAACGTTATTCATTACTTACAAAGTATCATATAAATATTACGCTATCTCGGCATCTCCTCTTCACATATCAAGACAGAGCAGAGCCCATTGAAGCTGATGGGGCGGCGGTACCCGTCTCGCGGTGCGGCGGCTGTACGGTGCGATAGGTAGACTGCACCGCATAACACCGATGTAAGGCGGCACAGACTAGCGGCCAGGTAGCCGCAGTTTGAACTGGAATGCAATCTGGCCGTTCGCGTCAAATCGTAGACATAAAACCGACATAGTTTGTAGCAATCGAATCCACCTGTCTGTGCCGCTAAGGCCACAATTTATTTGGCGGTTCCTAAGGTTTAGCGGGGTCAACAGGCCGCGGGCCGGGCCGTCCGTCATCTCTCGTTCTCGGGATTACGGACGCTCGGCTGTGCGGCGTAGCGCGGCCGATGACGTGTGACGGCTGGCTCCCATGCCCTGGCCGCCGCTACGAAATCCGTTTGTCGTTTAGGCCGGGAGACCCTCGGAAATTTAAGACGGCCTGGAGTTCCGCTCAGTTAGCACAGAGACCAACTGGAGGAGAATAAAACAGAAATGGATTCCCGAAACCGAAGCGGTACTGTTTCTGTGAGTTATCAGCGTACAAGTGACGTCTGTCTGAGAAAAACCGAAAGATAAAATATGTACCATTATGCGATAGCACTAAAAGTAATAAAAAAAATATAAAATTGCTGTCAGCTGAGCGCTGACCGTGTTTTGCAATTGCTGTAAGCTGGCTGGAATGAGAAGTCAGCATGTTGCCTGTTGGCATAGCGTAGGCACTGGTAGGCACCAACGGATACGAGTATATGGGAACATTTGGGACATGCCCTAATTTCTCTTACATAACGATCGCAGTAAACAAACCCTTGCTTCTATCAAAAAGAATCAAAGTACCACGTAAGTATACAAAGTCAAATGATTTTTGGAACCGTGAACCGTTTCAGGGGAATATGATACCCCTGCAATACCTAACAGTACCTACCAACATTCTGGGTCCACTGATGAATATGTGTAAGCATTGGAATGCTAAAATCAATCTATGTAAGGCTACCACTGTCCACAACATAAAATATGGATTTGTTCTTCTCGACAGCTAAAGGACGGCTTCCTTACAAAAAAATGTGCAGCAGCACTTACACAATTCTCCGCGTAATCTTCATCCGCGTAACAGAATTCTCAAACATCATACCAAAAGTAAGATTCTATTTCATACAGTCCCCCAGTAACGCAGCCTAATCAGATTATTTCTTTATACGGTCTGCGTGCCAGCCCTGGTGAATGGCGCCGGAGTGGCTCGCTGTCGGATGGTGCGAACCTCTATTCGTCGCCACCCAGAAGTGACTGATTCCTGGACACGTCCCTGTGAGTAGATTTGCGCCGCGAGCGTGACCATGAATATTCTGTACGCTGATGAGACGACCAATCCTAATGTGCTCTCCACGCAGCTTCTTGCTTCGTTCGCCAAGACGCAGATTCCTCACATTTTTCTTCTAAATGTCACCTTGTGTAAAACTTCATATTAATATTTTTACAAATTTGCTTTCAAAATCACACCCATGTGATCGAAAATTGAGCTGGCGCTGCGCCCCAGTAGTATCGGCTTCTCTCTGCTTTCTACGGCCTCTCTGACAAAATCCACTGGCGCATAGTAATCAACCAGCCTATGTGTTCGCTCAAACCGGCCATTCACAGGCGCTAACCAATATAATGTCTTAATAGCTGTTTTAATCAGTCGCCAGCTTCGGGAGGCGCCTGAGTCGCAGCTGCTGTAATCACTGAGCTATTGTCCCGCTGCGATAGCCGCTTACGTCTCGTCGAGTGGAGAACCGAACGGGGTCTGATGTATGCGGGGGAAGCGATAGAGAGACACAGAGGCGACTAAGGAATACGAGGGGATGGATAGAGGAGAGAGCGAGGGAGTGAGAAGGAGAGAGGAAGAGAGAGAGAGAGAGAGAGAGAGAGAGAGAGAGAGAGAGAGAGAGAGAGAGAGAGAGAGAGAGAGAGAGAGAGAGAGAGAGAGAGAGAGAGAGAGAGAATGGGATAGGGGTTCGGTCGAAAAGACAATTTTTGTTCAAAATGCATGATTATCAACTAGAGCTAGTTGTATTATTATGCCATGCTTATCGCAAATGCACACTACATACACTTAATTAAGCAAGAAAAATTTGGGAATAGCAAATTCATCATGAGGAATAACCACCATGAGGAATCCCCGTTTTACAATGATAAGTTAGTATGTATATTGTATATCAATAATCAGCAGCGACCTTTCTGTATGGCACCAACTGAAAGGTTCCACCTTTCCAACTGATGCTGAAATCGTAATGGGTGCACCCGGTGGACCACTCGTGATATTCATCGAATTTAAATCTTGTCGGAAATTGCGCTTGGTATTCCATTTCAAGCGGACGCAAGGTAGCGGATACGAAATGCATGACCTCCTCTCAAATGTTAAGCAATATCGAAATTCCCCCGAGTTCTCTTCAGGTAACCATTTCTCAAGCCTGAAGGACAGAGGGACACATCTCGCAGAAGCAGTCTCGGCGGTAACTTGATCGGGTTGTTTGCCCAGAACACAGAGCCAGAAGTCATCCCGGCTGGGTATCTTTTGCTGTGTGTGTGTGTGGAGGGGGAGGGGGAACGGAGGAATTGTATCGAAATCCCTAAAAGTACTGGAGAAGCTTAAAAAATACCGGAGAAATTTCGAGCTGTTCGGTCCCTGATCGTGCTGGACCTATGCAGAAAAAACGAACATGCTTCCCGTGACGAGAAAAAGCCGATGACACTCATTGTTAATGTCGCAGGACAACCCACATTCACTAGACGTTGCCTAGCAACTGGGGAAAGAGCGAGGAGTCGGCTTTCTGATCGAGCCTTTAGCGGACAAATCTGGCTGACAAGATGTAGCCAGAACCTATGTAGTTACAAGATTTCAGAAAAAAACGTTGCTTATTCACAGATATGCACTTCTTCTGATCATCTTTCGATCATTCTTCTGATTCTATTCATCTTCTTTTGACACTTCTGATCTTCTGACTTCTGAACAGAAAATGAATATAAGATCCGATTCCATGGATCTTTATTAGGAGTAATACATGTTCAAAGATTGCGAAGTCTCATGCCAAGAAACACGCTACATAATGATGCACATTGCACACTTGTATCAGCATGTTTCTTACGCACTTCCTGCATGGACGTATAGAGCGCACAAGTGCTTATAGCTACGTAATCCCCTTTGTTGCCTAACAATTTCCTGTCGTCTGCCAGTCAGCATCCAGCTCATCTGTCCGTGTTTCCGTATCGAGGGACCATCTAGGGGCCGGTCTGTGTGTAGGCGCGTGGCGCGCGGCCCTTCGCCCCTTCCCCTGTCAGTGACGGTCGGCCAACGCTGTCGACACGGCCGTAAAATCAATTGCTGAGGCCTGGTGTCGCGGCAGGGCGGGCCGGGCGCGGCGCGGACGGCCAGGGCGCTCGTGCGGGGGATGAGGCCCGGCTGGCAGCGGCGCGCGCGGACGCTGCCGACCGCCAGCCGACGCAGCGCGACCAGTTGATCGCCGGCCTCGACGAGGGTCGCGGCTACCTCCGCCGACGTGCAGGGCCCGACGCAGCGCCTTGTCGGCGGAGCTGGGTACAAAATGAGGGCACAGCTCGCCTGTCTCAGCTGGTACTGTCTGCTGGCCGGTGAGTAGAGCATGGACAGCAAGGGTTAATGAAAGTTTCTCGGTTAAAAGATCGGGTCGGAGGTCTGGCTGAAAGGGGTTGGAGGCTGCGTAAATTATGGGGAGGAGGCTGGGTAAATGATCGGAGTGGTGGTTCGGTAAATGATCGGAGCGGAGGATGGGTGACTGATCAAGACGGAGGCTGGGTCGGATCGGTTCGGAGGTTTGGTTTGCTTGGGTCGAAGGCTGGGCAGATAATCTGGGTGGAAGATGGTGGATGATCGGGGCGGGGATGGGTAAATTATTAGATCAAAGGCTCAGCCAATCGTAGCAGGACGGAGACTGGGTAGTATGGGCAGATTCTTGGGCCAGACGCTGAGCAAAGTTGATCAATTCGGAGGGATGTTGTTGATGTTAAAAGTGAAAGTGATCAGTGACCCATATGCCAGAGTCATCCAGACAAGCAAAAGCCAAGTCTCGACGGAGCATCAAGCTAAGAGCATAAACACGACGTCCGCTGATGAGACGTGGTAGTCATATTGCTCTTCGCTGTTCACTGCGCAGTATGCAAGGTTACAAATGTACCTATTACCGATGGACTTATCTCCATATGGGACCTAGATATTTTATTGAAACTTTACATTACGTCAAGTTAAGCAGAATATGCAAGAGGCGCTGCTTGATAAACAATTACATATAACAATTACATAAAATACGCTTAAGTTTGCCCAATCCACCATCTTTCCACATCAAATTCAATATTTCTATATTGTATTGGAGTGGAAAAGGTCAAACCAGCAAAAGTTGTACCTTGACCCTCGCCTTGGCAGGGCATTTTTCATAACGCGGCCTGCAGTTGATGCGACCCCCCCCCCCCTGGTGTTTCAAAACTAAGCGTCGTAGAGCTTCGCAACATAGACCAGTCGACTGTTCTCAACGAGTACTCGCAGTTGGTGGTATTGTTTTTGACCCTAGGTCATTATCTGGCCCAGTTATGGCAGGTCAAGGGTCAAATTTCAAGGGAAAGCTTACAACTTTCCAAGTTACTAAGCCAATATTGGCGAATCTGTGAAAGATAGCGACATGAAACTTTCACGACCGTGTTCCTCAACGAATTATTAGCAACAACATGATGTATAGTTGTCCGCATTTCAGTCATTACTGGCGTGATGAAGTCCCCGGGCACACGGGAGGTCACACCGCCGCCAACGAGGACGGTCCTTGTTGACCTGGATTGACCTTGTAAAGGTCAAGGAACAGTTTGGAAGGCGTTTAGGTGAAAATTGAACCACATATTTGGATTCAGGACCCCAGAAACCCCACGGTGTGGTCGGTTGACCTTAGAAGAGACTTTAACCTAGCCTTGACTTTAGTTCAACATCGAAAGTTGACCTTTTTCATACAAAAAGGTTTTTGCTGGACGCATCTGAACATGACGAACACGATCGTAACAACATTGCGGCTCTGCGACAGTTACGGTGTAGATAAGTATTTACAAAAAAAAAAACGGACCCCTACGTCGCGGCCTTTGAACTGAACCAGAGGTCATCAATTGACCTAAGCCCTTAACATTGATTGACTGATGTGGCGTCTCGTTACGAAACACACGCTTGTTTTTCCGAAAAGCTCTGTAGCTCAATTTGGAGCGAATCAGCGGCGGGGGCTTGTACCCTTCGACCGTGCCCCCCCCCCTTGACCGTGGGTATGTAAAAAGCGATGGAGGCTTGGGTGAGCTAGCGGATAGCGACTCAACCAAACCACACCGCCCGACGTGTGCAATCCAATCATTTTATTGACCATTTTTCGCAGCTTAACAGCTTTAGGTTTAGGCATTCAGACATTCCATTAATGATCAAAGGCCTTACATGATCATTTGACAATAATTTTCGGTAGCATCTACGACTTATTTATTCAACCGGTATCACAGAAAAATAAATAACGTCCGCCAATGCTCCCTCCCGTTGGGCTGTTCTGCTCGCTTCCTTTAGACCGGATATAGCTCATGCTTTTGACAGGACCGGAGAGTTGAGGGCAGATCTCCGGCGATCCCCTCTCCGGAGCAGCGGGCTCTCGGTCGTTTTTGTCGCGCGCTCACGATGGCCGCCGTTCGGCCGGCTTCTCATTTATTCACATTTCATCTGCTGCCGCTGCTTGACTGCTGAGGGCGACGCTTACAGCCATCCATCTTCAGCGAGCGCCAGCTCACAAAGGACAGTTCGCCGGCAGCACCGTCAAGGACGCGGATATTTCCACCAGCTGATCGGCGGCTCCGATTTTTCTGTTCCGTCAGAGGCTCGCTGTTGCCAACAAATAGTGTAGCTAACTTTATCTCTGGGCACTTAACCGCAAATTTACGGCGGAGAGAGTCGTCCAGTGCCGCAGTTTATCAGTGGCGCTCCAAGTGGGAGGCTACTTCTAGAATACAATACGGATGCTAAGATGTGAATAACAAACACTTTTCAGATCAGCAGATACCGAGAAGAAGGCAAATAATGTAGTGGTGGGAAGCTCTGGGGTCACTTACGATTGACCACGTGAATCGCAGTAGCATTTTGCAATAGCTAGCCCAGACAACGTGTACTTTCAACTTAATAATATTCGGAAACGAGCTAGCCGAATAACAATAAAACATATTTAGTCTACAAGCATAAAAATATTACAGACATTAGCATACTTGGGGCTAGCCTAACGTTATGCTGAGCTGCAATCACTCGGGAGAGCATGGGTGACTTAACCTGGCGACAGAGCAGCCGCACGATTTTGTGAGAACACTATGCAATCCAGAAACGAGGCAATGACGTCATTTTACGCCAATGACGATGCATGTGCTGGATTTCATTTGTCTAGTCCCCTTGTCTCAGGCAGAGCTGCAGAAAGTTATTAGTTATGCTTGACGTCTCAGTCTCAGGCCTTAGAGAAGTGTTCAATTAATGCACACATGTTTTGTTTGTTCTTCCCTGTAGGTGCAGATAAACAAGCGCTAAGTCTCCATTTAGCTCGTGGGAGCTGAGACAGCTGTGATGCTTAATACTAGTCAGTCAAATCAATCCATGCGGCTGACTCAGCAGCTGGGTGTTTTACATTTTTAGAAATTGAATGAAACGATCAATATCAGGACAAAAATGTATCAATTTCAATACAAAATTTAGCAAATTTTGAAATGTGTTTCCGTAATAATACATCTTTTTCTGCAATGCTCTTGATCATTTTCCCGATTTCTATATACCTATCTATCATATCCAAACTACCATCTCCACACATTACAAAGTTGCATTGTTGTTTGACCGATCACCTGACCGTCATCCAATCACCGATAGCACAACACACCGTGGTCTCGCGACCGAGACAGCCTCCGCGATCCCCTGCTGCTGGATGCAGTTGTGGGCTTGTATCATATGTACTTCTTTGAAATAGTTACAAGCAACGTCTATTGATTTCACGCTTGTAAAGCAATTTTGTATATTTGTAAGACTTCATGCATTCTGTCAATAATACTACGCAATGTTATGTTTTCGTTTTGACTTTTGGCATCAACTTGCTGGTTACGATATCAGTGATAAGTGTATTGTTGCCGTAACAATAGCGATGTGGCTATACGGCAGTAAAGCAAATGGAATTAGCATTGGACGCTGCGGCAGTTTGTGGTCGTGTGCAGTCCAATAACATATTGTTATTGCACTACAAATTCCGCAGACGTGACTAGAGGCAGGCAGGCCATGACACTGCAGTTTACGTAGTTATCATTACATCTATGGGTAGTTACATCTGCGATAAGGTGGACATGCTGCTACCACAAACTCATCGTATAAATATTTGTGTAAAAAACACACCACAGGTTCAAATGAATTTCGCTTAGCGAAGCTCAATTGCCTGTCATGTCCCAATATAGGTACTGCCAAAAACAAAACGAGTCAACACGTTGAGCCAACCAGGGTTTATTTGATCTTATCCTTATAATAGCTTTTCTGCCAGCGTGTGCCTTGTCGGTACTGCCCCAACGCGACATGCGGACCCGAACCCACTTCCCATGGCCTGCATACCTCCAAAATGTCCTAATAGAAACCGCATGCAAAACCAATGTGCAATGGATCACTCGCATGTCGGCGGCGGTTCGGTCAGGTGACGGCTGGCCGCTGACCCCGCCATTAAAACCCCATCCATCTGAGGGCGGAGTGGCTGCCAGTGGGGACCGCCGGCACCGGTGACCCCGCCCCCTGCCCCTCCGCGGCACTCCTCGGCGTCCTACTGTGCGCCGGTGGGGACCGGAGACCCCGCCCCCTGCCCCTCCGGCACTCCTCCGCACTGCCCCACCTCATTAGCCGCGTCCGAGGGGAGGGGAGGGACGGAGGGAGGGGAGGGAGAGGTCACCAAACGGCGGGGCCGACCGGCTGGGGTAAATATATAACAAAAGATGCTTTTGGGCCGGTTCCAGAAACAAAGATCAATCACTGTTAAGTCAGAAAACTCCGTTCTTTTTAATTCACTAAAAGTGTACTGACGTCATCACTTATAGGGCGCGTAGCTTCAGCTGAAATAAAACCTAACAAACGATGCAAACGATTGATTCGCTCCGTCACATTCCGGTGTTTCGAAAAAAAAAATGTCGAGAAACACTCGCCTCGGTAACGCCCAAATCTGCGCCGGCCACAAGCATTCCGCGCTCCTTCAGTTCCAGTATACGGCAATTTTCCAGCAATCTTTGATGCGCGTGTAGCTCTCCGTTTACTCCAATTCGTTGGAACGTAATGTTCTACTACATATTGAGCCGTATGAGCTCTTATGGGTAACTATATGTTAGTCTTCTGGCCTGACTAAAGTTATGCATTTCCAAGACGACTACAATGCTGCAGGAAACATCCTTTGTTAGTTCTATGTATGCTAATCACATGGCCATTCCCTTGCCTAATTGCGACATCATATGTGGCGCTTGCGTGATTGTTTTGCCAGGATCATTATGCATTTAGCATTGCTATCATATCTTTAATTACGCGGTGTAATTAGTATTCATTCTTCACTTGGAATGAATACAGTGGCAGCTAGCAGCCTGTTTGTGCAAATAAGAATGCATGACATAACACTTATGGATGCCAGAAAACTGCACAACATATTGTTGTGCAGTGTCAAATTTTGTTCGTTATTTTATCGCAAAGTTGAATGGGATCAGTGGTGTTTTTGCAATTTTTGGGAGTCAATGCATTCTTTCTTCAGCTGGAACAGTACGCACCTCGTACTTATACCTATTACTGAACGGACCACTAGTTACTTACGTTAAAATGACAATTTCTTCCTTTCTGCGAAGCAGCACTGAAGGAAAACCAGTAAATGCTTGTAAAGGCGGGTATAAGAAACATTTTTTATATAATAAACCAAAAGAAACGTTTTTGTTTCAGTGATGCTGCATGCTCCCGAGTCCCGTGCCTGCATTGCGCTATGCATGCAGTCCAGCCGAACAAAAATTATAGTCTCAAACAAAGAGGCGCTGAATCAATATTCATTGCTGGTCAGTCTTCAAGCGCTCTCTCCAGTTGTGTTACATCATCGCCTTCCTCGGCAAAGTCATCAGTGAGAACCTCACAGCCAGCGCTGTTGCCTTTCTGCTGTTCTCACACCTGTTGTGCCCTCCGGCGATGGCAGTGGACACTGGACAGTCCTCCCTCCCCCGGGGCCGCGGGTCGCCCCGTGTCACTGCAAGGCACACGCCGTCACACAGGGGCCGACTGCACTCCTCCAGCAGCACCATCGCCCAGATTTGGCTGTCATGAAGCTCAGATAAATTGCTTTTCTCAGAAGGCAATATGCTAAAATGGTGCGACTTGCGATGGAACTCGCAACAAATGCGACTAGATTAAGTACACGTGACTGAGCATAAATTCCGGACAAAATGAAACCCTGGCGGGACTTGCATACTCGTCCAGCCTGATTATGAGTAATGTTTCGGTATTAGACATTCTAATGGCACCGAGTTGATTTGTTTTATATTAAGTGGTATGAATGAAATTTCCATTTGACTTCCACTTACAGCGAGGAACTCATTTCATGAATGCTGGGGTTGGGGACGTGAGTGAAGGCCCTCGCTGGTAAATCCAGAAAGGACAGAGTCCCACGTGTCACATTCGAGGAACCATCTGAACCGCACCGAAGGAGAGCATCCCACTGATTCAATAATCATAACCATAGCCATAGTCATTTTCGGATACATTGCCCCTCGCAACAGGCCACTCAATTCTTGGAAACCGAGGTGGTCACTTTCAACGAAAGATCCCAAAGTTAGTGAACTACGCATTAACACGAACATACGTGATTAAATGCTGTCTAACGATATAATCGGCGGTACAACTTTTGGACTGCAACCTGGCAGATAGAAGTCAGATGTAAGTGAAGCGCATCACTTCTTAAATTATAAATGCCGTAGCCAATGCAATTACAATCAAGGCCCTGAATACAATTACAATATTTGATTATACGATAACAATTATTTTGTATACCGATGTTTTAAAGCATATGGGTCAACGCGACACTTGTTAGCATTAGCAGCCCGATCAAGCTGGGCGACAACTCGTCAACATGCCGGGAAATCAGCACCATAACTAAACTAGGCACTTCATAACAACAAAACCTCTGGGACGACTGAGGTATGACCATCACCCCTCGCATATACAGACACCATGGTGCTACCCCTCCCCCCCCCGGCTACCCCACCGAAAGGACGACACAGTTCACTAATTGCTATTGTGAGCGGGCGGCGAGTCGGCTTTGTTTCGGTCCTTGTTTGCGGTGCGGTCGGTGCTGTTGCCAGAACACTCGACGAGCCTAATCGTCCGTGGGAGCGCCAGCAGCCGAGACACACACACAGACAGACACACACCTATGCACACACACACACACATACACACACATAGGCAGACCTTCTGGCCTTTGAGGAGGTGCCAGTAGACCCTCGCCGATGCCATGGAGAGGCATGAGCTGGATGCTGTAAGAAGAATGTGCAGTGTGAAGTGCATCGGCGCTGAAACAGGTATTCGGCGATCGTTCGGGTCGCGACGAATTGCTGCACGCGCGCGCGAGCGAGAGAGGGAGAGAAAGAGAGAGGGAGAGAGAAAGAAAGAGAAAGAGGGAGAGGGAGCTTCACTTGTTCCGACTTGGAAATGGGAACGGACCCTGTGGGATAGTTCGCCTTTAGCAAATGTCACCGGTGTCTTTCTGGCATTTGCATCACGAAGTTAACCTCGTTATGGGCCTAACTTTGTCAGTATGCAGAATTAAGCGGCTTCACGTACGGTAACCTGACGGAGATATCCCAGTAATAGCTGCCAACCCCATCCACCTGAAGCCACAAGTGGATAGGCGAGTGCTTTGGTGAGTTGTAAGCCAATTTAACTGGCTCGATAGTCCCAACGGACGACTAAAGGTAAAAGAGGTCAAAGCGATAGCCAGCCATGCCTGCGATCTCGCGGTGCATCGAGTATTTGGAGATCAGTAAAAAAAAAACATTGAATAAACAACAATGAATATTGCAGAATGTCTTGAGACTTTGAATCAGCGTGCTTCCAAGTGATCACTTGTGTGTACCGGACATTTACTGGCATACTCCGTACGTTCCGTTTCTGTTCAGCCGTCGTCTTCTGCTTAAATATCACCGAACTGAAAGCACTATCAGCCCCACCGATTGAGCGGATTTCTAAAGGACACTTGAGCCATGGAGTGGAACAGCACTTTGCAGTGACCTTGTGACCTTATCGCGCTGCCCCCAGCCAGACCGCGGCAGGCAAGACGTTCAAGACAGGAACGATTTCTAGACAAGTCCAGCTGAAAGGTAAAGCCGCCTCTTGACTGGCTGTGATAGATTACGGCGGCGTGGTGGTTTGTCTAGTGCAAGACCGGCCGAATTCAATCCGACCGGCTTCTGAGAAGTGTCAAGGTAAATCCTGTGATCAAGGTCCCCCTCGTGTCCAGCGGCTGCCTGCGAAGGCGCTTCGTGAGTCCAGAGCTTGGTGGGCTGCGCTGAACAAACATGCGCGCTCTGATAGCTGCGTGCAGTTGATGAAAGGGATTACTTGAGTCGGCAGTGGCCGGGATCAGCTTACAAGTGCTGGCCGGGATAAGCTTAGTGCATATGCACTGGCCTTTGTAAGGACGTGGGAGATTGGAGAGCGGTCAACCGCCAAAGTTGCCTAATATGCTTATATGCTAATATGCTTCTAATATGCTTGGTACCATAGGCACCATGGTCCATGACCACTTGATAAATAAGCCAATATCTGATAGATGAATTCACTGGTCGTAGTTCCAGAGAATATTAATTACATTTTTTTAAAGAAAAAAAAACGGTAGAAATTAGTATTACATTAGGATATTGAAAGTGAGGAAATATGCTTGCTGCAATTGATGACGATGACCTATGACCCGCAAATATAGAATATGGAATGGCAGCATTCGAAGGTTGTGAAACATATGAAGCTGAAATATGGGACAGAAAGGAGGTCAGATTTTTTTAAAAGCATTTCACCGTCATTCCGTCCAATCGAGAGTAGGTACCCTCATCGGCAAAAGATTAGGTACTGCCACACATACATACAGGGTGTCTCAAAAAAAGTGTCACGGTTTTGAACATCTCCCATTTCCTAACTACATGACCTACATCGTTCAAATTTTCCAGATTTAGTGGCAATATTATGACATTTTGTGTGGCAGAATTATGTGCACAATGCACATTACCCATACCATGCTTCATACAGTTTGGGGTTCATACGTTGCACATGCAGCACGGTTAACCCGCGCCCCACTGGGGTCTGTGTATAACACGCCCTACTGGGGGGGGGGGCTATTCATAGCCCCCCCCTCCTAACTCCGAAACTACTGGGCCGATCGTCAAAATTCAAACGGCGTCTGATAGCCCCGGAAAAACTGTCGAGCGAAACCTAATTTCATTGACCTCGAGGTCACCGATGACGTCACAGGTCAGGTCAAAGTAAAAATTATTAGCACTTTGGCTTGTTCACATTTTGGGCTCTGGCCGCCGTCTTACAAGTCAGATCAGGCTCATTTTTGGTTTCCACACTCGTGAACAGATACTCTAGATACCTTGAGGGTACCAAACTTGTACCTTGATTTTCAGGTCAGGGTCAGGTCATCACAGGTCACGAAAATATTATATCATGCGTCGGTCACGTGACACATGTTTTATGGTCCATTTAGGCCATAGATTTCGAATTTGATGTCGTCTGTGTCATTCGAGGTCATTTTGAGTCAAATTTAGCTTAGGTCAGGTCACTTTCAGGTCAAAAAAGGTCAAATTTCAAAGTTGAAATTTTTCAACAAAAAACATGTCTATCGGATGCAGTTTGAGCTCAGGAACACGATGGTGCCATTTATATTGGTGTACGATGTCAAATACGTACTGAAAAATTGATTTGAAAAATTGATAATTGTGAATTTTTTGCAATAATGCGTATAACTTGGCCATTTTTGAAGATATTTAGCTAAAACTTGCTAGAGTTAGTCATAATAATGCGTTCTGTCACATATATTCCGGTTTTTTTCGAAAAAACAAAAACTTTTTGAAAAAAAATATAGAAATATAAATTTTGAATATTATTATATAAAATTTTCGCAATTTTCAAAATTTTGAAAATTCGAGATAGCAGTTTGATAGCGCGGTCAATTCTGAGTCCTCTCATGCAAAGAAATTGGACCTAGCTTAAAAACTGAGCTCTTGGGAGCGATTGCCGTGGTTCAATGTTTTGCGTCGAAATCGGACGAACATGACGTCACTCTGACGTCATTTCCGGCCGACCTATGGTAGCTACGAAGTTAAAATTTTGACACAAGGTGTCAAAATGATGCAGCCGAAGGTACTGAAAGTTTGGCGTCGATCCGTCAAGCGGTTTGGAAGTTATTGCAGAAAAACGGGAGGGGGGGGGCTATAAATAGCCCCCCCCCCCCCAGTGGGGCGCGGGTTAAGTTGCAGTAAGGGACTCTCTCAAGCGACTATATGACCTTCTTCAGCTCTCATGAATATTGGATGTTTGAAGCGCATTAGGCAGAAGTTTTAGCCACATGAATCCGGCGAATTCCCCTACCGGGGCGGACGTTAGCGAAGCTCATCACCTCCGTGCCGCGATGATAGTCAATAAATCAGCGGCGGTCTGAACACGAACACCGAGCAGGGAGTGGCGGCCTCAGGGGATTGGCAGGATCGGGGACAGGAGCAGCTAATCAGGAACTAATATTTGCAGTTGTGATTTCACTGTGAAGAATAAGGATGAGAATGTCAAACTGTGTGCTGCTTACTGAGCTCACTAATTAATGAAAATCGTTACACAGACATCATTTAGTGGATCCATCGTTTGATGAATTAACACATTACCATACAGGGACATAGCCAAAGGGGGGAGGGGGGGGGGGGAACGGTGGCCATGCCCCCCTGAAGGCGACAAATTGAACGAAATAAAATAGAAAAATAAAACAGCTGCATTGACCCCAAAAATAATTAGTTGGCCAAATCCACGAGTTTTCTTCTTTGGAGGGGGTACGACACTAGGCCGCGACCTGTGGCCCCTCCCTGAGCAAAATCCTGGCTAACGTGCCTGTTACCATACCAACGACACTTTTCACGATCATGTTGCGGTGCCTGAAATTTCCTCTTAAATCATCTGTGAGCGTCCTCAAATCATGCTACGTCACCGTGGCCTGACTGCTCAAGAAGTCACATACAACTATATGTCCTTACTCGTCAGCCTTCATAAACGTCCAAATTGGCTGGCGCCGGATGTGGCAATGTGGGAGAGGAGCAGGCGTGTTTCCCTTTTAGAACAAATCATTCCAGTTCACCGTAGGGACAAGTAAGATGACCGCTCATATATTTTTGGACCCAGCCCTGGGCGGTACTTAAATCGTTAAACCTGCGCTTAATGACTTCTGAGCCGGTTGGACAAACTCGGAGCCGGGTCCATGGCCGACACGCCACCGCGCCATTACGGCGGTCTGAGTGGGCAGATGGGCGGCCTCCGCTACAGGTGGTCCCGTGGGGACTCGGGGCCAGGTGAGCCGCCGTCCGCCCGGCCGCCGCGCCGCCCGCCCGCTCGCCCGCTCAGCACCTCACCAGCCGAGCCATTGTTCCCGGCAGCCCCCGGCGGCGCGGACGGCTTCGTTTTGCCGCCGGCAAATCGCGAGGAAAATTGACGGCGGCGCGGCGTGGAATCGATAGGCGCGCTCTCGGAGGCGGCCGGCGCAGCCCGATGCCACCCCAGCCGCCCGCCGCGGGCCGCCGCTCGGCCCCGACGAGCTGTCGGCAAACAATGTCGGTCTGATGTTTCCTGCTGTCGGCGGCCAGGCCTGCCGCTGGGGCGGCCGCTCCCCTCCGCAGCGGCGCGTTACCACGCAGACCGCGGCCGTCAGCACAGCCACCCTCGCCGTCCCGCCGCCACCGTCTTCCACCGCTGCCCCCGGCTGCTGTCGACGGCGGCTGGCTGTTTTTCGTCCAGCCTAGCCTCATCTCGGGACTCGCGAGAGGCAGGACATGACAACGGTCCGATGAAAACCAGCCAGATCAACCGAGAGATCTCTGAGAATATCTCGTGTATGACATTTTTGTGTTCGGCATGACCTCACAACATTGCAAATCTGCAGTAAACGATTGCTCGGAAGCTGAGACCGTCTGCCCCGTACCGTACCTTCATGGTTGACCACACAATCTGTCGTCTTGACTCGCCGCGTCTGGTCCGTCGCTCTGCCCTGTGACTCTCGGGGGGGGGGGGCGGACGTCGGCAGCCGGGACCGACGACAGGCCGTCGGCGGCTGGCCCCCGTCGAAGGTTGGTAACGTTATCTGGACGGCCGCTCTGCCGGCCGAGAGTGCCGCTCGTTCCTCAGCGCGGTCGTGACGGAGCTGCCTAAGCTGCTAGGGCCGGACTGGGGGGGGGGGGCAAATCTGCCTGAGGCCGCGCTGGCTGGACGGACGCAGATGGCCCTGCCTAGAGCGCTGGCCAGACCTGGCATAGAGGCGCATGAAGCGCCGACTGAAATAATGTCGACCTGCCTTAAGAGCTGAGCGGACTATGGCGGTACTGGGTGAGACGCTAACTGAACCAGGGTTAACCCTCGTCCTGGCAGGGGGGGATCGATGTGACCCTATAAGGTTTTTCAAAGATAGCGTAAAAACGGCGGCGCGCAGCGCCGCCAAATTCGGTACAGGTTATGGGGCAACCTTTTTCCAAATTTGCACAGGGGCGAGAAGTCCTGGGGGCCTACCTACCTACCAAATTTGGTGTTTCTAGGTGCCATAGGAGCCAATCGCGAGGGGGGTCGCATCGACCCCCCCCCCCCCTCCTGCCAGGCCGTGATATGAAAAATGCCCTGCCAGGGCGAGGGTTAGCCTGTCAAGGACGTTGACCGAACGAGAGTGGGCCTGCCTAGTGCCTACAACGCTGAATGGACGTGGGTTGACCAGCCTAAAACGGACCAGGGTAAACCTGATGGCCCTGGCATGACCCATGATGATAGAAAGACCTAAGTGATGACGTCAGGGGTGTTACACCGTGCCATGAGTGGAAGATTTTGCATACACCAGTTGGGCTGTGCTGGACCGAGAACAAGGGCAGGGGGGACAAGAGAATAGTTAAAAGACTATAAGAGAGGACTGTAAGAGGACAGGAAGAGGGCTGGGGGAGGACAAAGAGAGGACTGAGATGCGGCGGTAGAGGACTGAGAGAGGGCTGAGAAAATCTGGGAGAGGGCGAGGGCACCGTTTCGGTTCACCGGGCCGGGCCGATCGTTCCGAACCGGCCGCCGCTGGCCGCCTTCGGGTCCAACGGTCCGCGAAGCGCTTATTTACTGGCGTTAGACAGAAATATGACTTCGGCACCGACTGGCCGGACAACTTTTGGGCGCCGGCGACGCGTCTGGGCCGGCGGGAGCGGCGCCTGTCGCCGCGGCGGCGCGTCTGTCAGCCGTCATCGGTGACGGGTCTGTGACAGACGTGACAGCCGCAGTGGCCGTCCCACTGACATGTGACGGATATGAGTCGGATTATGCATCTGATGCGAGAACTCGCGCCGCCACTGAAGTTAGCTGGGGTGGCTGGCTGGTGAGGAAGGGTGTTCTTGAGACATTGGAACGCTTATCTTGCTGCAGTGTTCGAGTACTTGGAAGTATGATGGAAATTATTTTTGAAAGTTTAAGCTGTTCTCAGCTCAGCTAATAAGTGTGTAAGCCGTGTAGCGAGCTCACCCCAGGACAGGGAAAGTTTGGAGCGAGCGCGGAATATCATACTTTCAGAGATAGCCTGGAGCACAAATGACAGAGTTTTACTGTATGTACTGTACTGTAAGCATATTGGTATACTGTCGGCTGGTTTTGACAATAAGCTGCTGTCATGTGTTTGAATCAAAATTATACCATAGATAAGAGGAATCATGTAAGCTGTTTATCCATGATTCATGTTATTTATGAAATTAGGTGCACAGCATACATGCGACAATTTGTACAGCTTCATCGCTAAATACATTTTCAAGTTGGAAAGTTGAGCAAGCGACGTTAAAACTAATTAACTTCTACTTACTAGCCCTCGTTTCCGTCACTCAACACATTTAATCATAGATCGCACATTTGGTTACTAGCTCTAGTAGTAGTACACTTCTACCGTAGCCTCGGACGACTCGCGTTGGTATGATGTTAGCTAGCGGTGGTCGGTTGGCGGTTGGCGCCGCGGCCGTCCGGAGTAATCTCATCAGACGCCTGCCGTGCACCCGTTAGTGGCGGCTGCTGACGGCACCTGGTACTCTTCTGGAGCGCCGCCTTCACCTTCTACGTCATAGCCACCGCCGCCGCTACCGTCACAGCCACCGCCGCCGCCACCGCTACCGCCGACACTGCCGACACTACCCCCATCGCCATCAGCACACTTTTCCTGGTGCCTACACATTATTCTTTTCTGGGAGCCAAAGCCTATGTGAGCACCAAGCACATGCACATTATGCGGCGAAATTCCTCATCACTCTGCTCTTGCGCTTATACGCCAATGTCCTTCACAAAAAGAGTCGGCTGCGTCAGGCGAGGGTTGATAGGGAGCGCACACGGAAGATCCCTTCTCTACGCACAGGGAGGAATATTCCGAGAGCCACGCAACCGTGTGCAGTGGCTAGCACAGCGGCTAACATTATTTAAAAGCCGCCCCATATAGCATCGCCATCACAACGCTGGTCTGCCGTCGCCCGTGCCATAAAGGCTCTCGTCAACAGCTCGGATCCCTTCAGCTTCACCGGGGAAGTGGTCCGGCGATGGTCGGTAACAGCGCTATCAGTGCCGCGATAATTCGGTAAAACGGCCCTCTCCCGACGGGACCGACGGGCCGCTGCCGCCTCCTCTCGCCGGCCCGCTGCTCTCCCCCCTCCCCGCCCCGCTCCTCTCCCTCTCACCACCCGTCGCTCCCGTGTCAGCGTGACGCAAAACAATGCATTTTATATCGGCGGCGGCGCTGGCGGCACGACAGCGACGCTCCCGGCGCGGCGTGGCGAGCCGTGGCGCGGCCGGCGTCTCATCGCCGTAGCTGATGGATCGACCAAGAATTAATTACCGCGGCCGCGATTCGACCCCGGGGAGCGGCGGGTCAATTATGTCGCCACACGGTCGTGTAATTGATCCGTCAGCGGCGGCGCTCGACCGGTCATCGCCAAGGGACCGGCGGCGACAGCTCTTCTGTCGAGGAACCGACGGCGACACCCTCCGGTGTCCACTGATGTCTAATTGTCTCTCCTGTCTTTCACCCGCTGGCTGCGATGGTTAAGAGCTTTCGAAGCCTGTTCTCGGTTCAGCGTTCACTGTTCAGGGTTGCACATAAGAGGATACAGTACATACATACATATAACCAATGTCGCCTGTCCTTATTGTTTGTCTAACTGTGGGGCGAAAGGCTGCGTCCGCAGATAACGTTCGCTGCCTGTATCCTTTCGGCGCCAATGGCCTCTTCAGTAGAACCACCTCCAGTTCTGCCAAAATGCTAACGGCCGGTGAAATCCGCGGAATCCGAGACTGCGTTCACAATAAATGTTCGGCTCGTCCCCGACGGTTGCGGCTCAAGTGGCCGATAACACGGTCCAATCGTGCAGCGAGAGCTCGGCCGTGCTGGGTTACCGAGGCGTATTCCCGGTGGAGCCGCGCCGACATCGGCGGCGGCGGCGGCGGCGGCGCGGCGGCGCCTAAGTCGGCGCGGCGCGGCGGAAGCAGCGAGGCGTCACTCCAGTTCATGCATCAAACTCGCTGCGCTCGAATCATTCGCCATCAACCATCAGCCCGGTTTGGAATTCGTTTGCATCCAATGAATGTTAAGTGCGTCAAGAGGCCGGCATATGAACTGCTCTGCGGCCGGCGGGACGGTTGAGCTCGAGAGGAGAAATGCGGGTGGCGACTCTACCGGCGGCCTGCCGCGTTCCAGTGCATCAGCTCATTAGCAGACCCACGCGGGACACCCTACCACTGACATAACATCGCAGTCTGAAGTCGTGGGCGTGTGAAGTCCTACAAGTTATTCAATTTGGCAATTCGCTGGAGAAGTTCTATGCATTGATGCATAGAGAGATCAGTGTTTGTCCGTAAATGGCTGCTAGGACAGTGGAACGATTTTCGTTCCCTTGCGTACCACCAAGCACTGCGTAATAAGCAGTTAAGCACTACACATGTAGTTATTGTATTAGCTGCCACTTTCACTTCATAGA
Organism: Amphibalanus amphitrite; assembly: GCF_019059575.1. Lineage (NCBI taxonomy): Eukaryota > Metazoa > Arthropoda > Thecostraca > Balanomorpha > Balanidae > Amphibalanus > Amphibalanus amphitrite. The sequence continues at coordinate 29,800 of NW_024883245.1, forward strand.
TAACATAAATAAATCTGGAAAACTGTCTTGTGCTGGTCCGCTGGTCAACTTAAAGGTTGACCGCTCGTTGATTAAAGGCTCGCTGGTCGTGAATTCCCAGTCTCTAGGTTCTGGTTGAGCGGCCACAGCTCATGGGCCATTCAATTTGACAGCTGACGACACCTCAACTTAGTCGGCGCTGGGGCAGCCAAATCCTCTTGCCACTTGGTGACCATATTCTGTCCAGAAGTCATCATATAGGTAGGCTTAAGATCAAAGAGTCAGCAGTAGCCTGCTCAACGAAATCTGCCCCAATAATAATTTAAGTTCTTCAAAGCCACCGGAAATAAAATGAGCATCTCATCTTGTTAAATTCGTGAGCTGGCTCTTATTTGACAAGTTGCAATGTGATGAGCTTGTAAAACAGTACCAAAATATTGTCCATTCGTCGCTAAATGTATTGTGTTTTTAACATATTTGTGCTCTTTTCTAGGTGTATCGGCGGTCAGGATGATAAAAACCCACTTTCCAAGTCACGTGGTTATGGGAAAGTCGATGAACATGACGTGCGACTACGACCCGGAGGGGGAGCGCGTGTACCAGGTAAAGTGGTACAAAGACGACAACGAGTTCTACACTTACATTCCGGGAAGTTCGGCCAAAACCTACGACACGACCGGCATGAATATCGACAATATTGACGTGAGTAAACTGCATTATTACATGGCTCCTGTGTTAATTTGGCATGAGATATTTTTTATTATTACATGGCTCCTGTGTTAATTTGGCATGAGATATTTTTTACTATTGCCCGGCATCAGGTTACTGACCTTTCAGTGTCAGGTTACTGACCTTTCTGAAGGTGAGAAGCGGTTGCCATGTCAACGGTTAATAGTAAGTTGCTCGCGCAGTGGTGTTTGAACAAAAATTCAAATGTCGTAATTTTATCGTCGTTTTCTCAGACTGTTCAGTTTGATTTCGTGATTGGCTAGTCAAGTCATCTAGAACTGGGCCGTCATTTGAACATGTCCGTTCAAATGCCCCGATTTAATTTGTTGGAGCCGCATGAATTGGATGAGCTATTTTCATCGCGCAGGGCTCAGGGAACTAAAAAGGTGATTAAATCAGCAGAAGACGTCTTCATTGAGTTCTTGCAAGTAAAAGGCATATCTGTTGAAAGCTGCATGCACAGCAACGACGTCCTGGACAACGCTGTGAAGGAGTTCTTCATTACTGTAAAACGCAAGGACGGCGAACGCTACAAATCGAAGAGTCTCCACACTCTCAAGTACGGCGTGAAACAGAAAACAGAAAACAGAAAACAGAAAACAGAAAACAACTAAGTGTGTGCCGTAGACATGTGACGTGGCTATGATTGTATATCCAATACATTCAATTGTACCATGATATTTCTGTTTGGATATTTTTATTACGGGATGAATGAGTAGGTACTAAGTAAAGATTCCGAGAGTTGGCCATGTAATAAAACGAATACTGCATGGGGGAGCGGGCAATAGCAAAAATATTGCCCTCTGTAACGTCACTGTCGCCCGAGGGTGAAGACCGAAACAAGTGCTATTGCCCGAGGCGAAGCCGAGGGCAATAGCACTTGTTTCGGTCTTCACCCTCGGGCGACAGTGACGTCACATCGGGCAATATTTTTTGCTATTGCCCGCTCCCCCATGCAGTATTCGTATACTATTGCCCGGCATCAGGTTACTGACCCTTTCAGTGTCAGGTTACTGACCTTTATGAAGGTGAGAAGCGGTTGCCATGTCAACGGTCAATAGTAAGTTGCTCGCGCAGTGGTGTTTGAACAAAAATTCAAATGTCGTAATTTTATCGTCGTTTTCTCAGACTGTTCAGTTTGATTTCGTGATTGGCTAGTCAAGTCATCTAGAACTGGGCCGTCATTTGAACATGTCCGTTCAAATGCCCCGATTTAATTTGTTGGAGCCGCATGAATTGGATGAGCTATTTTCATCGCGCAGGGCTCAGGGCACTAAAAAGGTGATTAAATCAGCAGAAGACGTCTTCATTGAGTTCTTACAAGTAAAAGGCATATCTGTTGAAAGCTGCATGCACAGCAACGATGTCCTGGACAACGCTGTGAAGGAGTTCTTCATTACTGTAAAACGCAAGGACGGCGAACGCTACAAATCGAAGAGTCTCCACACTCTCAAGTACGGCGTGAAACAGAAAACAGAAACAGAAAACAGAAAACAACTTAGTGTGTGCCGTAGACATGTGACGTGGCTATGATTGTATATCCAATACATTCAATTGTACCATGATTTTTGTGTTTGGATATTTTTTTATTACGGGATGAATGAGTAGGTACTAAGTAAAGATTCCGAGAGTTGGCCATGTAATAAAACGAATACTGCATGGGGGAGCGGGCAATAGCAAAAATATTGCCCTCTGTAACGTCACTGTCGCCCTCGGGTGAAGACCTCCACAAGTGCTATTGCCCTCGGCTTCGCCTCGGGCAATAGCACTTGTTTCGGTCTTCACCCTCGGGCGACAGTGACGTCACATCGGGCAATATTTTTTGCTATTGCCCGCTCCCCCATGCAGTATTCGTATATTACTATTGGATTTATAGACGTTATTGGATTTGTTATGGGGGCTTTTATAACTAGCCGCTAAAGTGCGACACTAAACTTAACCGAACCGCCAGTATTCTTGTAATGGGCCGGTTGTAAACATTTATTTCATTGTGTAGTCGATAGTTGACCATTATGAAAATGGGATCGGTAAAACCTCGTAGTTCCGCACCTAAACGGCAGGTCAGGATCCAGGTCCAGGGCCAGGGTCAAAAACGGTCCATCCATCTCCATGAGGATTGTGATGACTTCCACTGCAGTGAGCATCGCAGTTCCTGTTTTTATGGGCTCTAAAATACTTCCAAATTACATCTAAAAATCTACTCTCTATATATTGCAAATTGTCGCCAGCCTCAGCACATCCTTTACCCGGGCTAAGAGGACCAGCTCTTATGCCCTTCAATTTCAATAGAATGGAAGGCGTTTTGTGTAGTATGGATTATGCCAAAATGCGCCGCCCGGGAATGCGGCTACGCGGCTCTTTTTGCACTCATTGTCCACCACCAACTGGTCAAAAATAGGGACTGGCCTATACACACCGTCTGGAATAGGTGTGATTTGTGATGTAGAATGCAAGGTCTTGCCTTGGTCGTCAGCTTCAAACAAATTTTACTCGCTCAAAATAGACATAACTTTCAACAAGTTTTACCTAGGTATATCAATATCGAAGTGCTGCCGCACTGCACATCACCAGTTACATGTCACTTCTAAGAGCAGAGTTCTCTCCAAAGTTTGACCATCAGCGACCACTCCCGAGTACAGACTGTTTCCGGACCGTAACTTGTCCAGCCCCACCTTTGTTTCCCTTCTGCGTAATACCGTCGAGTTGGTCCATACACGGTGTTTGTTCAGCGTCAGGTCATCACCGGCCCGCCGTCAAGTTTGGGGAAAGTATCCGAGTTGGTCGCCCCGTTTGCCGATAGATGGAGTTGTCAGGAGCAAAGAGTGTCGTCATTCACGACGTGGATCTGCGCATGGAGGGCAGGTACGGCTGCGAGATCACCATGGACTCATCCTTCGACACAGTCATCGGAGTCGGGGACGTCATGATCGTCGGTGAGTAAATTGTTATGTGAGGTACTCGGCCTGGCGTAGGTGCGGGTTTACAATGCCGGTTTACATATCAACTTTGCGTAACGACAAATGATGAATATGAAATGTATTTTAGCTTAAGTTCTTAATAAACTAACTAATAGCATGTCTTTATGTCGGTCGCACAAGCAAATAAGCTGCGAATAGCAATTCAATATCAATATCCAGTATCCACAGTCCACACCCCGTCGCGCTGTAACGTGGCTGAACGAAGGATCGGTGAGCGCCTGGTAGGCTGCGCCGCATAACATCCTGGTACGGCGGCACAGCCTACCCACCGTGCGTCCGCTAACCACCGCACCTCTCCACCGCGCTGCACGAAGTGAGCCGGCGCGGTGGCGTGGGAGCGAGCAGATGCACTCGTGAGCTCAAGTGCATTATTATTATTTTTTGAACAATTTCGTCTATAACACTAAAATGTTCAGTGACAATGCTGTCCATGGGCTTTTGCGTATTAAAACTTTCAAGTAGCATCCAATCCCAGCCTTTCATCAGGGAGCTTCAACTTTCTCTAGCAGTTAGCACAATTAGGAAAGGGAGGCGTTTGTCTCCTCTTCAAACTCTATATTTCCTTTCTGTGACCCTGTTCGACAGTCACCTCTCTGCGAATCGCAGACGCGGCCGACGCAGCAGCTCAGCTCAGCGCGGACATATTACTGTCGTGGAGATAATTTACTACGGCAACAAACCATTTCGTCCGCGCCATAACCGTTCATGCGCCGATAAAACTGCGCCAGAAATGGCGACATATGGTACAATGCTATCAGGTTCCAGTGCGAGAAACGGCCTGTGATAAATGCTGCCAAATGCTGCCAAGTCCTCGTCGTTTCAGCGGTCATACGGCAGGTCGGTGATCGATTCCCCATTTTCCGCCGCAGCGTTGCCGCAGCGAGGTCCAAATATCACGGGCCTGTTTCTAGACAGCATGGACGAAGGTGACCGCGTCTGGGTCAACTGCACCTCGTACAGGTCAAGGCCAGCCGCGCAGCTCACCTGGTATATCAACGGTGCTAGGGTGAGTGAAAATACGCACATGACGCATGTAATGTTATAAACTTATAACGCATATAACATATAACGCATATAATGCATACAGCCCATATAGGGCACAAATATTACATCTGAGTACAAATATGCAGCACACACAGATGCATGCAACATCAGACTGGGTGACTCTCTCTCTCTCTCTCTCTCTCTCTCTCTCTCTCTCTCTCTCTCTCTCTCTCTCTCTCTCTCTCTCTCTCTCTCTCTCTCTCTCTGTCTCTGTCTCTGTCTCTGTCTCTGTCTCTGTCTCTGTCTCTGTCTCTGTCTCTGTCTCTGTCTCTGTCTCTGTCTCTGTCTCTGTCTCTGTCTCTGTCTCTGTCTCTGTCTCTGTCTCTGTCTCTGTCTCTGTCTCTCTCTCTCTCTCTCTCTCTCTCTCTCTCTCTCTCTCTCTCTCTCTCTCTCTCTCTCCCTCTCGCTCGCCCTCCCCTAAGCTCTCCCGCCGTGGCTGATCGGACAAACACACACCCTCCCAGCCTGGCGACTGCCACTGCGGTCCACTCGCTATAGGACGCTGGTCGCGGCGATTAGGCCAGCAGCTCACTGCTATCGCCCCGTGGACGCTCGGCTGGCTTGCCGTCGGCCCTAACTCAGCCCTCCCCGCCCCGACCCCTCCCACAGTGACCCCCAGTACGGCCGTCTGGTCAGCCCATAACTCGCGCACAGCGGCCGCAGCGGCCCATCTGCAAAATAGGATGAGTAATGCGTTGTTTGTCGTGTAGAGCCTCTTCGAGTCGCCGATGGGTGCGTTTCTTGTTTCTGGAGCCGGGTGACATTGGGACACAACGCTACCAGCGCCGGAGTATGCAACAGGCGCCTAGTGTCAGCATTTAACGGAACGCGCTCCCAGCCATAGCCCGACGAGACTGGGGCCATCTGGTTCGATATTGAACGCTCGCCATTCGCACGGATGGGAGTTCTCGGCAAATCTGGCGTGCGACGATAACCCTTGATTTAATTGGGCCCAAACGGGATTTACCGCCTATTTTATGGGGATAAAACCGTCAGACTTCAGTCTGATGAAATTTGTTCATGCATGGCTTTCCCCACTGGAGCATTATGGCGGCGAAGCCATGGATCAGGCTAATCGACATTCTTCAATGAACTCCGTGAGCGTAGTCATAGCCCGTGAGCTTATGTTCCAATATTTTCGAAGATCAAACGCTAACTAAGTTAACTTCAGCGAACCTCTATCTTGGTTTCAGAAGCTGATTGATCTCTTCAAGTTAACGGAAGTGTCTCGCTTCAAAAGCTCTAATACCTTAATTCCTTTTAATGATCGGCCTCGTCAGGAAAATTTCAATAAATTCTGGAACAATTATCAATGGCATTAACAGCTGAATATTTTTTTGCATGAAATAAAACTGACAAGAAATAATTGATAATATAAACCTAAGCATGGAATTAAAGAGAAGAAAATCCAACTCAAGACCTTCAAGTTGCGGTAATATAAAAAGAAGGGAGCTGAGAAAGCAAATAGTTATGCTCTATAGGACCAAACTTTATTGACAACAAATGTATTTAGCAAAATATTTTGTGCAAAAAACAACAATCTGGCAGATCTGACGCTATCCCAACTTCTTTGCGATTGAGTTACCTAAGTTAGGTGAAACGAAAGCATGCGTCCAATTCAATCGCGCCAACCAGAAGAAAGGCGCTCAATTCAATCAGTACCCATCTCACTGCATGCCTGATCTCCACTGCTTACACAAACAACGCAATGTGATACATCCATCTCAATGATAGATGAGACCCTACACTACAGCAGAGTCGCGGCGACAACACCTCCGTATGTACAGGTGTAAGCACAGACTGACGCCCCTGCGGCCCCTTTCAGTCCGTCGCTCCCAGCTCGGGCATAAATCAACCGAGCGACCAGCCAGTGCAGCGGGCCGGCTTACAGCGCTATATGATCGCAGTAATGTGCAGTCGGCATTAGTCGGATTGAGGCGCGAGGGCTCGACCGGTCTCCCCTCTGAGCGTGCCCAATGAGGGGATCTGTCGGGGGAGGGGGGGGGGGGGGAGAAGGCTGGCGGACGGTGATCACATTGGCTGATATGGCATTGATCTGTGAGGGTTGTCACTGGGGACGAAGAGCAACACTTGGCGTCAGAGAACGCGAGGGAGAAGCACAATAGACCCCGCGAGCCGGGTGAGCGCATCTCCCGCGCACGAGATCTAATCGAATGACTCGTGACAGTCTATGTCGGTAAATAACTACCCCTGCTGTGCAATTTAGTGCGCATACATTATACGAGTACACGCACCAGCATTAAGTGGGGAAGACTAACGGGAGTGCGATTGTTAAAGCATAAACATAATTTGTTTGTGTTAAATACCTTGAAAATGTACCTTCCATCATGCAGTAGGTAAGGAAGGGTTTTTAACGGAATATAAGGTAAGAATATCATTAATATTATTATTCATTCCCTCAGCAGTTTTCAGGATCACAGTTCCGAGGGCTGTATAATGTACCAAGTAGTCTAGTTCTGATCCTAAAATTATACACAGTTGAAATTAGCCGTTTTCACGACGGGCTGTCCGGCGAATGCACCTGATTTGACCAAATCTGCACCTAATTTCTTTTACACCAAATACCTTCACTTTATGACTTGATTTCAGTGTTTTAATCGATGATGCTCTCTGATAATGTGACGAAGCAGGCATATAAGCAATTAGTGCAACCCTAGCTGATAGCTGCTAAGAAACACACTGAACCTGATTTGACCAAATCTGCACCTGATCTGTACCAGATGTGCACCAAATGTGTACCAGATGGCCGTCGTGAAAACGGCTAATATGTGCCAAATATCTCTCGCTGAACAGTTGTCGACTAATGAGATCATAAGACTTTAATACGACTTCTTCTCCTAAAATGTCCACGGGTGATCGCTAATGGTAGAGCATAACACAATGTCTCATATATGTTGTCTTTTTAATTGACTGTCACCACCTATTTCCATTTTATTGGTGGAAATCGTGTTCGGGAGTCCCTATATTTGTGGAGTTCATATTATGTTTTCCAATGGCGTAATACCAACAGCATTTACTCATTCCTTGACACAACCACATTGCATATGATGTTGAGATATTAGGTATGTCTTCAACCTGTGCCGAGCATGCACAAAATAAACGCGTTCCATACGCGCCGTATCGGTGCCAGAGGTCGATACATTAGTTAATGGCGCTGAACTTGTGCTTGTGTGGGTTATTCGTCACAACGACAAATAGCGTGCTCCTGACCAGCCAGTAAATCACTCCCCTCAGCACATAATAGTTGCAATAAATAATCCACACAACGTCTCGCGGTAATAAATCTCTCATGGAAAACCAAAACACCTGTCAATAGCACTCGTGACCCAACCAGCTCATCAATATAAAGTTATAGGTAGCCGAAGTCCGAACCCCTAGTAAAATTTGCCCAACTTGGACAAGTAACTACTAACCCATGTTTGCTAATAAATTTAAACATATACGGAAAAATGCGCCATGCGAAGGACTATGCGAAGGCTTTTGTTTTTGTGACACGTAAATTCACGTCAATTTCAAGCGTCCCGATGACGGATCTTCACGCCAGTCACCAAACACTTTGGATATATTTTCAGACCTTTACACTTAGGCAGCGTTTCCAGCAGTCATGTGAACTGAACCTTACGCATCTGTCGTCTGGTCTGAACGACTTGCCGGCTGTCGACTGATACTTACCGCGCTCGATCTACAGCCGCTTTTTCACACTTGCCCAGAAAAAAACTGCCGGATGCTTGGCTGCGAACGACATAAATATAACTCTTATAAGTTGTGAATGGACGTTGCTCACCCCGACCCGTTGACCGTGTATTCAGCGTCGAAGCAAGGTGGCCTCTGCGTGTGACAGGCAATATCGGCCCGAGTCGGAGCGGGGTGTCAGCCGCCCCGAGTTCTGCCCCCGCTCCTCCGCCACCCGTCGCCAGCACGGTAGGTACCCCCCTGGCTCGCGGTCCGGCGCCGCGGCGACCCAATCAAACACGCTGAATGATAGGCCGGGCCAGAAATCACCTGAAAGACCGGCTCGGCCGGTCAGTGGACCATGCCGACCACACGTCTCGGCCGCCGGTGTCGGTCGCTGCCGATGGCTGTGGCCAGCCGCCATATATCGAACAGTCGCCGCTAGTGACGCGGAAAATTGGCCCGGCTGCCGTAAAGTAGCGGCTCCGCCGGACAGCTCCGATCGTGCCTGCAGTGCAAATTTGACGCGTGCGTGTGGCTCGAGCTTGCAGCGCCCGCTCGAGAGATGTCGAATATGATGGCGAGCACGTCACTCGGCCCGCCACGCTCGACCTGGCTCCGGCCAGGAGGCGGAGAATGCGACTACGGCGGCGCTCAGTCGTCGTCCGGTTCCCGGAGGACAGCCGCTGGTTTATGACCTCATCGAGTGCTCTTCGCTCACACGGGAGCGGCTATCACTGCTGGCACGGCAGCGCGGCGGTGCTTCTGAGCCCGGCCGACCGGCCGGCTCGTATTGCTCTTCATGGAACGGCACCTAGGTACTCAGGATTAATGCAAATTAAAGGCGCTGATGTCTCGCCGCATTAGGAATGAGTTCCAAGTGGGCTGGTCTCAGGCGTTCAGTTAATGCATGTGAGTGTTACGCCACGCAGGAGTATTCACCAGTGGCATTCGGTCCTGTCCAAGGAGATATTCACCTACGTAGTCGATAGCTTGCCCGGAAAACTGGTTTCATATCACGATTTAGTAACACTAAATAACTCCATTTTCAACGCTCCGTAGGCTTGATTTCAAAGTCAAGATTGTGCAACTTCGGGAAACCGCGGAATCAATTGATTCATTGCGCTCATCTACCTTCATGTGGAATATCTATACCTTGCGAATCATCTCTCTCTCTCTCTCTCTCTCTCTCTCTCTCTCTCTCTCTCTCTCTCTCTCTCTCTCTCTCTCTCTCTCTCTCTCTCTCTCTCTCTCTCTCTCTCTCTCTCTCTCTCTCTCCCTCCCTCCCTCCCTCCCTCTCTCTCTCTCTCTCTCTCTCTCTCTCTCTCTCTCTCTCTCTTCTCTTCTCTTCTCTTCTCTCTTCTCTTCTCTTCTCTTCTCTTCTCTACTCTTCTCTTCTCTTCTCTTCTCTTCTCTTCTCTTCTCTTCTCTTCTCTTCTCTTCTCTTCTCTTCTCTTCTCTTCTCTTCTCTTCTCTTCTCTTCTCTTCTCTTCTCTTCTCTTCTCTTCTCTTATTCTTTCTTTCGACCTCTCGTCTGCATCACTTTTGTTAAAATGACGACGACATTGACGTAGCACAGTTAATCTGACATCCCCTTCATCTCCCCCAGTCGGATAACGCCTCTCTGAGGTGGTACCCAGAGCCAGTGGATCCCTCCGGGCTGCGCAATGTCACACTGGGCCTGGACTTTCGGCTGCGGGGCTCCCACTTCGGCTCCACCGGCCTGGTGATGCTCAAGTGCACCGCCGAGATCCAGACTGTGTTCTACCAGAGCGCCAACGTCCGCATCGTCAGCAGGACCATGGCCATGCGGTCCCCCTTCGGAAAGGGTGAGCTGCTCGTGGTATCCTGGGTATGGGTTTGAGACGTTAATACCGTTCGGAATCATGCGGTTAGTTTAATTGGTTCCGAATTCCGACGATGAAAAGGTTAGTGCTTGAAAAAGATATCCGCCTTGAAATTAATTCTAACCCTTGAATGTGCATACAACTTGTCATTTAATGGCAACTAAACAAATCTCAAAAATGTTTGTTATAGGTACACAATTAACAAAAAATAGCATGGCACGTCATTCAAACACCCACGGGCACCAATATGAATAATGCTCAAGCTCATATTCATTGACCAGCAGCATCCAACCGTAGAATATTTATCGATTTTCTCGTTCTTAAGCATTTTACAGCTGACCGACGCGCGCACAGCAGGACAGACAGACACCCTAACACCTGTTTGCAGGGTCTGCACTGGCCCTCAGTGGGTCTTCGGCGTCCCTGCTGTTGCTGCTGCTGCTGCTCGGCCTGCGCTGTCTCTCCGGAGGCTAGAGCTGCTTCTGTGACACTGGCTAATGACGTCACCGGATACAGAGCCGGCGGTCACCACCTCGCGAACAGAGAGCATGATTTGGTGTGAGACTGGATAGCTGTTAGATACTGACGCGATGATGACGCGAAGATGACGTGTTGATGACGCGTTGATGACGCGATGACGCCGTCGTGCTGCCAGGGGACGTTCGACCGTGTGTGCGTCATTGGAGGCACGTGGCTGCCGAGGGTCGTGTCCAGACGCTGTGGCGTCAGTGGAGATATTCTTGTCTGCCGTGGGTTGCGTCTGAACGTTATGACGTCATAAGAGGCACGTCTGTTTGTGGGATGGTTCGAGTGCGAGTGTGAATGCAAGTGTGAGCTGGCGAGGGTTGGGGACAGCCGGAATAGGAGCGGAATGAAAGCCCTGTTTGACGCTAAGTGCCCTCCAAGAATGCTTCCATTCAGAAATACGATGCTCTAATTAAGGCATGCTATTTTGGATGCAACCGACACCCAACAAACAGTACTCAGTAGGCACGGGCAGAGAGCAAATGATTGGTGACGCTGCCCACCTAGATGTGACTTATTAGTTATAATTACCGCTTCGATAATTTATTGCACAGCCTCCCCATAATAGCCGTTTTCACGACGGTCATCTGGTACACATTTGGTGCACATCTGGTGCCGATTAGGTGCAGATTTGGTCAAATTAGGCTAAGTGTGTCTCTTAGTAGCTATCAGCTAGGGTTGCACTAATTGCTTATATGCCTGCTTTGTCATATTATCAGAGAGAATCATCGATTAAAACACTGAAATAAATTCATAAAATAAAGATATTTGCTGTAAAAGAGATTAGGTGCAGATTTGGTCAAATTAGGTGCACTCGCCGGATAGCCCGTCGTAAAAACGGCTAATAAGTAACATAATGATCATTATGTTTTCACTTAGGTAATTTTTTATAATACCTATAAATCTCCGTGAAAACTAAATAAGGCAAAAGGCGCAGTTTCGCCCACAGGCAAATAATTACTTTAGAGGCATGTTGGACAAAAGTGTGACCGTTGTCAGATTTCATGACTCCTCTATTTATCAGCACTGCAGTTTAGCCATTTACTTAGGCACAAAATTTCCTTCATATTTGCATGTTTGTGTATACAATCAAAGTTGAAAGCATTTTGTACTTACTTCTGCTATATGCGAAACAAATGAAAAATCACAATGAGCATCATTATCAAAAATCTTAAATATAAAGAAGTTTCACCCTAACAGTTTTCCCTAAATTGCTAGGCAGTAGGGCAAATTTCTACCAAGAAGCCCTGAGATAATGCCTCATTATCTTTCAAAAGCAAAGCTGCTGAAAGTTTATCAGCACATTCTAGCAAGCGCCAAACATTCACTTTTCCTGTGAGAGACAATGCCCAGCCCAGTGCCCCCAACATTACCAAGGTGTCGATCGGACTCGGGTCTACTGGGTGTCCCTTTGAACCGATCTGCTGCTGGATGTGTGTGCAGAGTGACTGTCAATGATCATAGTATGACTGCCGCACTGTCTGCTTTGCTCTGTACTCATCGCGCCAGTGATCGCCACTGGCGCTGTCGCGATGATATTGGCCGCATTCCGAGACAGAGGCTGCTGTACGGCAGCCTGCGTTTGCATTTATATCAATCAGTGTACAACGCACAGCGCATGGGTGAACTAATGTATTGGCTAGCTAGGGGCAATTTATACCTATGTTTTACATGTTTTAGCTGACGGGTCACCCTCATATTGGTTTACATACCTATAAGAGCACGCAGATTGTGTTGTTAGCCGAATGAGTGCCGGAGGCCATATGGGTCTGACTGACGTTGTTCACTGTGATATGTTTATTGATGTGCAATGGATAATGGCATCGCGCAGACGGTGATGACATTAAAAGGCGCTGTCCGAAGGCTCAGAAATAAATTGAAATGTGTTCATGACTGACCTGTTGTGTTTCTAAGCAACGGATAAATGACATGATTTTATCTGAATTCAGAATGATGCTTTCCATAGTTTTGACTGAACAAACATCTACATTTATAGGTAGAGCTTTGAGAGGCCTTCTTTGGTTAAAGTTAAGTGTAGAAAACAATTGTTTTATTTGCAGGCTTGCAGCTTAAACTGAAGTCTGGCGGTCGCCAGGATAAATTACCAAGACATCTGAGTCCACATATCACCTATCCGTGCTTCTATCCTCAGGATACTGAAATCCTTCTCCTCCACGCCACAACCCCCCTCCGGGCTGGACAGGCAACTTTATCTCATGCGGGCTGCTCCCTTGGAGCGGCACCGCTGCTCCCGAGGGAGCGCACCCCGTAGCCGGGTGCAGTGAGTGCCTTGGGGCTGGGTGGCCTGTCCTCTGGACGGGCTCAGCCCCGGCGACTCACTAGGGTGCCTGCCCAGACCAATGTCTCCCCCTAATTCCTATCATCCTTCCGGCTCTGCAATGGTCTTGTCGACCGAAAGGGCCTAACCCAACAAAACAAACGAGTCCACATATAAAGTTTACCAATTAATTCAAAGATGTGTTACCCAAGTAAAAACGTGTTCCAAAATACCACAAAAATAGAACGTATTAGTCATCACCACTGTTTGCGTACTAACTGACCCAGCTTCACCACAGCTGACCCGCCACCCGTGACCGCGGCCCGACGGAGGGGAGGGGGCAGGGAGAGGGAGGGGCGCCCGGCATCGCCGCAGCACACCGACCAGCTGCGATATATAAATCTCCACACCGACCAAATATTAACCAATTACCTCGTCAATCTTGAGGCGGAAAGAAGACCGCCGCGCGCCGGCTAATTAAACCGCCCGAGATCTATTGCGGCGGTGACGGCCCATTCTGCCGGCTACAGCGAACCCGGAGGTGACCCCAGATCACAACCGCACCCAGTCCGTCAGCAGCTCACGAGGTTCCAGGACGCTGAGACGCATGCCTCTTGAGCGACTTGTGAACCCGAACTCTACGCCAAACAACGTGGGTTACCGGAACAAATTGACGAGAATGTCTAATGGCTAAAGTTCGAGGACTAACACCGAGGTCCGAGGTTGTTTTGCTGAAGTTTTGTTGACTCTGCTTACATTCCGGTAATTATGTTCAAACCTTTCATCTGATATCATGGGTTTCCATTAATCATGTTCTTTCATCGCTAAAGGATGGTTGACGACTGCCCCACAGCGTTTCCCCGGCCGGCTATTCGGCAACAGAGCTGCAGCAGCCGAGGGCCCGGGGGACTGTTTTTCGCCGCCGCGCCGCCCGCTGTGGGCGGTGGCGGGGGCGGGGGCGGCTGATCCGGTCCGGGGCGGCTCGGCAGCGTCTGTTGACTGCAGATATCCGCTGGGAAGCGGAGGCGGCCCGCCCCAGCCCGCCCGCCGGTCTGTCCCTCCGTCCGCCGCGCCGAACAGAGCAGTGGTGGTGCGGCCGGCCGGCAGACAGCGGCATTGATTCTACGGCAACTGATTTCAAAGAAATCGGCCTGCCGGGTGCGGTGACCTGAGGAGTGACATCACATGCCAGCGCCGCCGGGTGTGCCGTGCCTAGCGCACCCGCTATGAATATGTAAGTTGTTAATTTCCGGCGTCTCGCGACGGCTAGTAACGCCGAAGTGTAAGATCACGCGTAAAGCTAACGGGCATTATATGAGCCCTGCGAAAGTGGCTTCAGGACAAGCCACAAGCCAAGTGCACGTGCGCTATAAATAGGGTACTGAGTGGGCCGCATGGTATTGACGGATCGTTTAGAGCCAAGACATCTGTGATCCACACAAAAATTCGCTTAGTTGTAAATCTTTTGCAGATCAAGCAAATCTTTCACAGCTCGTACAATGTTGAGCTGATGATAGTGCAATCAATCACTATCGTCATATAGGTAGGGAAGGGAACGATGAGTAGATGTTCCGTCGTTTTAAATGTCACAGTGGGATGGTTTTGATCGGTGTGTTTTTGGAGCCACACTCAGGGTGTGGCAGAATTGAAACTCGATGCGTTCCAGTAGGCAGACAACACAAATAGACAGATACCAATGAACAGAAGACTATGAAATGATCACTCGACTTCCGAAAAAGCTATACGACTTTCAATAGTTGTTTGAAAAGCATTGTTCTTTCTAAATATGACCACAAATATGACTACTAAATATGGCTAAATAGTACCTAACTATTTTGGTATTTTATTGTCCCCATAGGAATCCTTCCTTCCATGTACATTCGAATAATGTTATCAACATGTTCGCCTTCGGGTGGGCGCTCCGCAAATGGCCACCAGCGGCAGTCGAAATACAGGGCAGGATCAAAGGAAACTCCTGTTCGAAATTGGAGCACCGAACGATTCATGAATAGCTAATGCACCTGCTTTCTGCCCGTAATCAGCTTAGACAACAATTTAGTAGCTTGCGAATGCAATGTCGGGGAACAGTTCAAGGAAATGAATCCCCTTGCCTGTGTTAACTTCCTTTAAAGACTACCTTGTGTTGGAACTTTGCTAGCGCTGTATTTAGAGGATGTGTTTTCAAAGTTTCCCGGCCCGTATCAGCCCCTAGACGTCATAAACAGAGTAAGTTCCTTTGCGTGTCTATTACGCGCCGACAGATCGTCAGTTTCTGATGCTAACAACGTCATGAGGATAGACATGCTAAAGAATTATTGGGTCAAATCCCTGTGGTCAAGCCACCCTTGGGTGTCCTGCAAAACTGTCTTGATTATTCCCATTTTCATATAGTTAGCAGGGGAGCTCTAAGGAAGCAAAAGTGTTTGATATCTTATGACTAACAGTTCAGGATGTTTATAGATACACCAATCTTCAGAACAAATTCGTCCTAAAGGACAATGCAAGCCTCCTAACCAATTGGTTATATTGCTCTAGCATTATTGCATACCATTCCGGCGTCACAAATTTACATACTGAGCTAGATCTAGAACATACATTTGAACAAAATACAGTTAATTAAGCCGGTCTGTGTCATATCTCCCCGAAATATTAGCCGCATGCATCCTCTTTTTTTTCGGTTGTTCCCACTTAAGGGCTAGTTTATTGAACGGTTCGAACGGTTATCAAACATGACACACAATGTTCGTTGCAAGAAGCCACGATGACCTTATCAGCTAAAACAGCATTGTACGAAAAAGCAGGAAACAAAATATACGCAAAGACTAAATCAATAAATAACATGTAGACCTATGCGTAAGTTGTGTATGTGTGTGTAGGTGTGTGTGGGTGTGTGTGTGGGGGTGGGTGTGTGCATGTGTGTGTGCGTGTGCGTGTATGTATGTGTGTGGGTGTGTGGGAGAGAGAGAGAGAGAGTTGGCGTTTATGTTTATTTATGCATAGGTGAATGTGAATGTGTGCGGACGGTGTAGGTGCATATGTGTATGTAGTGTTTGTGTGACAATCTCCTCCTCTGTACCAGGCGCGTTGCAAATCAACTAAATTGGAATGTATTTTTATTCAAGTATTTTTGTAAGATTACCCCATCGCTTTTCAAACTCTGTAAGATTATTATTTCGCTTCGCTATGATGAACTCATTTTTCACTTCAAATTTAAGGCTGTAGGACATCATCTGCAAAGACGGTATTGTTGATTTTAGGCGTGATTTATGTATGCATTTTTTGATAAGTGTGATAATCATCACCTCTATACTATTCAAACCTGTTAGCAAAAACCAATTTACACTATTAATATGCAAGGTAATATTGAATCTATTTTTCAAGTGTGACAGAACTTCTTTGATAAATATTTGTGTTATTCGGCATTGCCAGAATAAGTGAACTATTGTTTCCGTGGTGTTGTCACAAAATGAGCACTTATCGTTCTGGATAGCTTCAATGTTTGACAAATATTTGTTGGTTGCATAAATTCTGTTAATTATCCTAAAATGAAGATAGATAAGAAATGTTGATCTTGTGGCTTTGGTAACTCGTTGCACCGTTCCTTGTTCAAATTCGTTTATATCAAGTTTCCACTTGGTTTCAAGATGTTTGTTAGTTTTTTTATTCTCATCTGTTAATTTTTCAACAAATGTGTGATATGCAACCTTGGGTAGCTTGCAATTGCCTACAAGCAAAATTTTGAATGGTATATTTGGATAATTTATTAATGCTTTATCCACCTTTGCGCTTATTGTTGTTGGTAAGCTACGCAGTAAAGCCGTGTAACATAAACAAGTCATTTGTATTCCATAAACGGTTTCCAGCTCTTCTTTTGAATATATTTTCCCGGTCATATTATTGTATAAATCACATATAAATCTTATGCCACTGTTGTCCCACCTTTTGACAATTGTTGTATCGTATTTTGTCCAATTGGAGAACCATATGCTTTCTGACAATATTTGTTCTACTGATGGGTTATATTCATGATTAAACTTTATGAGACTATCCAGAATGTCGGTGTAAAATAAATTAGTAGTTTTGTCACGTAATAAGTTTAATTTGTTCGTGCCGTATGTAAGTAATTGCGTTGGTTCTGGAATCTCGCTATTCGTCACAAACGTCCAGTCGGCTTTTGATGACATATAGCGTTGTAACCATGATAGTTTTATGCTTTTAATAAATGAGTCAATGTGTACCATTTTCAAACCATCTTTGTAATAGTCTTGTATTACTTTTGTGCGTTTCACCTTGTCATTTTTACAGTTCCACACAAAATTGTAAAATATTTTTTCCAATTGTTTGATGCATTGTTTTGAAGGATTTGGTAGTGACATAAAAAGATGAACTAGTTTTGCTATGAGCAAAGATTTAAGAATAGTAATTCTTCCTATCGGTGTCAGATTACGACGCTTCCATTGCTCTATTTCTCGTTTTATAGCCGGTATTTTTTGTTGTATATTTTTATCTGATACATCTTTCAAGTCTTTTTCGAATTTCACGCCAAGAATCGTTAAAGTATCAACAAAGGTAACATTTACGCCTGTGCTTGCGTTTATTTGATTCTCGTTGAAACCTCCTATCCCCATGCACAGTGTTTTTTCCATGTTTATGTTTAAGCCAGACTGAGTTCCAAATTCTTTGAATTCTACTAGAGCCCCTTTAACTGAGTCGATTGAGCCGTCTAGAAATAAAATAGTGTCGTCAGCATATTGACTGATTCTGATTTCTTTATGGTTGATCTTTATTCCAGTCAAGTTAGTGGAGTTATAGATTTGTTCGGCAAGAGTCGACACTGCTAAATTGAAAAGATAGCCTGAGGCGGGATCTCCCTGTCTTATCCCTCTCTGCATGTGTATTTTGTTGCCTAAATGTCCGTTTATAAGAATACGTGCGTTATTCTTAGTATTGAAATATAGATGATCTATGATCCCTCGTAAATATGGCCCAAAGTTCAATTCCTTTATAACTTTGCTCAAATATTCCCAAGCGACCGATTCAAACGCTGCTTCGAAATCGGCAGCAAGTATCACTCCTGGTTTTTTGTTTTTATTTGCCCAATGTATTATGTCGTAAGTTAGTCTTGTATTTTCTCCGATGTATCTCCCCGAGGTATAAGCGGTCTGTGTCGGTCTTATGAGTTTACCCATGACTTTTTTTAACCTATTCGAAATTGCTGTAGAAACTATTTTATAATCCACGTTTAAAAGAGTTATGGGTCTCCATCCTTTATATATGTGAGGCGATTTTCCTTTCTTTGGTATAAGGGTGATTATGCCTTCTCGGTGTGTAAAGAGATCTTCATCTTCATCAATTGATCTTTTAACAGCTCTGAATAAAAATGGTCCTATTTCCAACCAGAAGCATCGGAAGAATTCGACTGGGAAGCCATTAGAGCCTGGAGTTTTTCCTTTTTTCATGGTGTTGAGTGCATTTGTCAATTCATTCATACAAATGGGCTCGTCAAGTTCAATACTTTCTTTTATGCTTAATCTATTTGATATATTTCTTGTTATGTAAAATGCCTCTGGCTTGATATTTTCATCTTTGTTGTATTTATTTTTGTATAAGTTTGAGAAGCCTTCAATGATATTTTTATTGTTTGAAATGATCGTTTCTCCATCTTTAATATATTGTATACTTTTATTAGATGCATTTCTTTTTTCTAGTGAGAGAAAATACTTTGAGCTTCTTTCGCCTTTTTCATACCATGCCACCTGGGAGCGGATAATTAATCCGTCTATAATGGGAGCTCTTAATTCTTCAAGTTCCTTTTTTAGCTTTTCTAATTTTTCGGCGTCTCTTTCTTCCCTGGACCTTACAAGCTGTTCTTCAGTGTCTTTGATTTTAGCAAGCAAATCAATCTCTTTTGCGCGTGTTTTTTTCGCTTTCTGTTTTGAGTATTTAACTGTTTCGCCTCTAATGAGCATGATAAGTGTTTCATAAAAGAGTTGATCTTTAACTGTTAATTGAACGGATTGGTAATTTTTTACGTCGTTGAAGATTTCTTCGTTGTACACTGGTATGGCGTATTGTTTGACGATATCGCTAATGTATCTTTTAATTTTGATTACATATACTTCATCGTCTAAAAGTGATGTGTTCATTTTCCACAAGCCTTTTCCTCTTGTTTGTTTTTGACGGATTGATAATGTGACTGCATTATGATCTGTTCGATACCCTGGTATAATATCTACTTGGCTCAATGAGTTCAACATTTCTTCACTTGTAAAGAACATATCTAGTCTGCTAGCTTTTATGGGATTCTTTCGTAGCCATGTATATTTACGCTCAGACGGATTAATGTGACGCCATGTGTCTATTAGGTTATACTTATACGCAAGCTCTTGAAACACCTCTTTGGCACGTTTGTTGTTTTCGTGGATATAATTAAACGAGTCCAACTCTGCAGACATCACAAAGTTGAAATCTCCGGCGACTACAATGTGATCAACCTCAAACTTATTTAATGTGTCATCAAGTTGTCGGTAAAAAGTTGGATTGTCCTCGTTTGGCCCGTAAACGTTCACAAGTAGATACGATTCATTATATATTTTACAAGCTAGTATATTTAAGTTTCCACTATCATAAGACTTACTAGATATAAATGTGTATGGTAAATTGTTGTTTATGAGAATACTCGTTCCTCGACTTCGTGAGGAGAAACATGAGTGAAAGGCACTACCAGACCAAAGGTTTTTGAAATATGGAATTGACTTTGTCGTTAAATGCGTGTCTTGGAGGAACACTATGTTATAGGCTTTACTTCTAATAAAGTGCATGACATCTCTGCGTTTTCTTGCGTCGCCAAGACCTTGACAATTCATTGACATAATAGTTATCTTATCCATTACAGATTTTTAGATATGGTATCAAACCGAAAAGCGATTGGGTGATCCAATATAGTGAAAAACACAAAGCATGGTGTATATACAGAAAATCTGCAACGCGCCTGGTCTGTGTACGTGTGTGTTTGGTGTGTGAGCAGGTGTGTGTGTGTGTGTGTGTGTGTGTGCGTGTGTATGTGTTATCAATGACATATCGATTCGGAGAACCGGACTCTCCGAGCACCCGGGTGGTTCGCGGCGAGCGCGCCCCGGGCGACAAGTGTGAAGTTCTAGTGAAATTAATGAAAAAAAAGAAAGATCACGGGACAAAACAAAACAACACGAGAGAAAAGGGAGCAGTGTACGAATGCTGTATTATGTCCTGAATACCGTTTTCAGCCAGCTTTGGCAGTACGCTAGCACGATATCTATTAGATATTCATAGAAGCGTGCGGTTTAAATCAGCGTCGCTAATCGCTCGCGACCAGCTCGAGTGGTGCAGGCCCAGCTGACATATAAATCATCATATCATGACTCCAGTGGTTAACATACACTTAGCTATACACAATAAAAAAACGCCCGACGACAGCAAACATTAAGAAAACACTAACACTAAGCAAACACTAAGAAAACCTCCTCCCAGGTTCAGTACAATCATCTTATTATACCCATCCCTCCCGATCACTTATCCGAGCTGCCGGAGCAAACTCACTTCGAGACGCCCGGAGGAGTGGAAATAAATGTCACCTACCGTTGGGCCGGATCACTCCCGTCGCTCAGAGTAGGTACCTCATTGGTCCATGCTAGTGGTGGGATCAGCACTGGGACTGGGCCCGACTGGTGCGGCCTCAGGCTCGGATGCCAGCGCTGCCGGGGGACCGCTGGGGTCTCCCAGACTCTCCCGCCGCGGCGACTCCGAGGCGCCACCACCTGGCGACGACCCAGGCGCCGGCCGCAGTCCAGGATCCAGCGACGACGCCGAACGACGATCCGCCCCGGGCGCCGACAGAAGTCCACGGTCGACCACCGGCGCCCGCGAGGCACCCCGGCCGACGGCCGGTCGCGGCGGAAGGGGGCCGCCGCGGCGCTCCGGAGTCGCCGGGGGCCCGGCAGACGGGTCCGAGCGTCTCTGACCATCCAGAATGTTCTCCAGACGCTCCCAGTCCGGCACTCGAATGTTGACGCCGCCTTTCTCCAGTCTGCAGAAGACTTGTCCTCGTCGGGTGAATACGGAGGCGATCTTCCCTCCGTTCTCCGGCCTTCTAGCGTCGAGCAGGGCAGAGTAGATGAGTCTGTTGCTGGGGGTGAGACTCTCGGTAATGTAGAGCGGGGCCGTGCTGCGCTGCCTCTGCTCAGCTGTACCGCTGAACAGTTGGAAGCGGCTCTCGTATATCTCGTCACGCAGTCGGCGTTTTACAAAGCGGACGATCACTTTGTTCTTGCCTTGAAGTCGATGAGCTGCTTGAATGTCGGCTCCCGAAATGTTGATGTTTGGGAGTCTTCTCTTGATCACTTGGACCGCTTTCTCTTCGATATCTTCGTCCGGATTGGAGGCTATAAAGTCCTCGCAGGTGAGAATGAGGGACGACAATCTACGGTTTGCGTCGATGCCTTCGACTCGTGCCTGCAGGCAGTGGCGCAGCCAGGGGGGGGTCAGAGGGTCAGCTGACCCCCCCCCGAAATTTCTGTCAGGGGCCCGCTCGAGAGAGAGAGAGAGAGAGAGAGAGAGAGAGAGAGAGAGAGAAGAGAGAGAGAGAGAGAGGGAGAGGGAGGGAGGAGAGAGGCCCTAATCTAACCAGACGAGAGAAGTGGCCCGGGCCCCCTGGGTGAATGGGGCCCGGGTCCCCTGGGTGGATGGGGCCCGGGCCCCCCGTGGATGGGTCCGGGCCCCCGGGAGAACGGGCCCCGGGCCCCGGGTGGACGGGGCCCGGACCCCCGGTTGGATGGGGCCCGGGCCCCCTGGAGAACTGGCTCGGGCCCCTGGGAGAACGGGCCCGGACCCCCTGGGTGGATGGGGCCCGGGCCCCCGTGGATGGGTCCGGGCCCCCGGGAGAACGGGCCCGGGCCCCCGGGAGAACTGGCCCGAGCCCCTGGGAGAACGGGCCCGGGCCCCCTGTGTGAATGGGGCCCGGGCCCCCCGTGGATGGGTCCGGGGCCCCGGGAGAACGGGCCCCGGATGGACGGGGCCCGGACCCCCGTTGGATGGGGCCCGGGCCCCGTGGATCCCCCGGGAGAACGGGCCCCGGGTGGACGGGGCCCGGACCCCCGGTTGAATGGGCTCCGCGCCCCCGGGAGAACAGGCCCGGGCCCCCGGGAGAACTGGCCCGGGCCCCTGGGAGAACGGGCCCGGGCCCCTCGTGGATGGGTCCGGGGCCCCGGGAGAACGGGCCCCTGGTGGATGGGGCCCGGAACCCCGGTTGGATGGGGCCCGGGCCCCCGTGAATGTGTCCGGGCCTCCCGGAGAACGGGCCTGGGCTCCCGGGAGAAGGGGCCCCGGGTCCCGGGTGGACGGGGCCCGGACCCCCGGGTGGCCCCCGGGAGAACGGGGCCCGGGCCCCTGGATTGATGGGACCCGGGTCCCCTGGTGGACGGGGCCCGGAGCCCCGGCTGGACTGGGTCCGGTGCCCCAGGTGAACGTGGCCCGGGCCCCCCATGTGAATAGGGCCCGCGCCCCCGTGTGGATAGGGCCCGGGTCCCCGGTTGAATGGGGCCCACTAGGGTGACCCGCTTGCTCCGCAACGCGAATAAGGGGCATTTTCGATCGGGTGGGCGTTTGGTTGGTCTTGTGTCCGTGGGTTACGTCGTATGTATCCATTTCGGTCGATTGTTTTTTGACGGCTAAGCATTTTGGTTTGGGAAAAAATATCCATCGCATCGAGGTGCTGGTGTCTGATGAGCATGCGTTCTACTATAGAACATGTCATGTGTAGTTTATAACAAAGGTTGACGTAGGTCATTGAAAAATGAAAGCAATCGATGAGTTACTATGTAGAGGTTTGAAACATTTATATTTTTAAGAATACTGCTGCACGTTATGCAAAAGCGATGGTTGGATTTTGGACAAAATTGAATGCTCTTTCCAACTATGCCATTTTCAACTGTCAAACGTACCAGGTTATGCAGTAAAACCCGTGTAATTAAATAAGCCATTAACAAATACTATTTTCTCCAGCAATTTGTTCCACCTTGTTTTTGATCAATTAGCTTTTCACAATTTTTCCATGCGAGGCTGTGCATTTCTTTTGCCAACAGGCGTTGTTAGAACCCGCTCCGTCAAACAGTCACCCGAAAATAGCATAAAGTCCCAAATCTGTCCGAAACGTCAATTTTCCAGCATAAGTGCCCTCACGGGAGCACGTGGCGCGTGCCATCCCTGCACCGCACACCATTCGATAGCCCGTTCAATTCTCTACACGATACTGTGTTCCCCGATCGGGCCCACGGTTACCGAGATACTGCACGGGGACCGGACCCGTGTCGGGCAAATTTAGCCATTTTCGCACGATTTTGCAAGCCGATGTATTGTAACACTATCGATCCGATCGAGCTGAGACCCTCAAAGGCACGTTACCCATCCTTGATCTATAAATCGCGAAAATTTCACGCACTAGGCGCAACGGTCTGGCCTGTACTCCGCGTTAAATAACACCATGCCGGGATCTCGATAGCAGACAGAATCTACGTCACCACATCACCACACCACAACAAACCCGGCCCAAGGCAATACATGTCCCATATGAGCGCGTTAACCCTCGGCGGCACAGGCCATTCCAGCCATTTTGCGTCCTTCGACGGCACAAGGGGGAGGGTGGTACGGTACGACCCCCCCCCCCCCCCGCGTTTGGCCCATGGTCGAGCTTGAGCTTCGCGGAAAAAAAAGGAACGTGTTGCCCGTGACGAGAGTAAGCCGTTGATACTCAATTTTAAGGTTCTTGGTCATTGGTTGACCTTCCAGGTCAGGTCAATGACCCAAAAATCGGGAAAATCGGGACCTGTTAGAACGTCGTAAAGTGTGGCTGCTATAGGGTTTTTCGGGGTGCTGATCACGAATAGTTATCATGTTAGTTTTGATCACAGATGATGTCTTTATGCTAAATGCAGGTCAGGTCGGGTCAGGTCAGGTCAGGTCAACCAGTAGGAGTCCTGCCGGGTATTTGTAGTACCTACGTGTCAGCCGCCTCTAGCAGCTTCGTAACATGTTACGAAGGCACCAAAACTACTTCGTGAATGTTCAAATGGTTGCTAAATTCGAATTCAGCTCCATAAACTAGCCTAGAAACATGTATAATTTGAAAAAGTACCGAGGTCATAGGTCAATGACTTGACCTGACCTTCAGGTGACCTTGACACCCACTCTAATGCATGGGAGCAGCATCAACTCACATGTTTGAACGCTTGAAACCACGAAAAGACTGCAAACGCGCGGCTAATGCGAGTCGGCATACGCCGAAACGCGATTCTGGCCAAACATGGTCTCGGAAATTAGGTCACAGGTGAAAGGTCATTTGATTCAGGGTCATGCAATTTCTAGGGTAGGTGTAAAACTGATCAACGCGAGGGTACTGAAAGTGTTGTCGCGATCAGCCGCTTTTTACGCAAGTTATTCGTGAAAACCCTTAAGGGGTTGCATCATCCCCTCCCCCCTGTGCCGGCGAGGTTTAAAACTTCTTGTGATCGAATTTACGTAATGAAGAAGGAAAAAGGCACAATCTTCTACAGCAGCCAATAGATGACTAAGAACAGGCATATGGAACTACATAAATCTTGTCCGATAGAAGCAGGCTACAGCTCCGTTTGCATATAGGTATGCTATGCATATTGCGGAAAGGGCACATGTTTCGTCCTCGAAAGATACGAATTCATATACGTCATAGTAACATATTTCTGTCATGGTCAATTCGCGTAGAAATTGAACACCGGGTGATTACCGAGCTATTGTTCTATCAAAATTTTCCGATTCAAACTCGCTCAGGGTTATCGTATAGGTAAAGGGGGCCCGATCAGCAGAATGCGTATGAAATATGGAAAGATTCTAAAAAATGGGTGGGGGCCCGCACACTAGGGGGCCCGCTTTGGAGGCGATGACCCCCCCGAAACGAAATCCTGGCTGCGCCACTGCCTGCAGGTCTTCCAGAGCCTTCCCTCGCTGCTCGAGGCGCTCGTTCAGACGACTGATCTCGGCGTCCTTGTCCATACACTCTCCTTCCAGTATGTTTACTCTTCTTTCGAGGACATCAATCTTTGCTTCGAGAGCAGAAATCACCCGGGCGTTACCGACGTCAATCAGGCGCTGGATCGCACCGAGTGCAGCTGCACTCAGCTCCACAGTCGCCGGAGCCGGAGCCGCGGGGCCGGCCGGCGCGGGCGGCCCGTCCGCAGCGGCCGGCGGCCCGTCCCCAGCGGCCGGCGGCCCGCCCGCAGCCGGAGCGGCCGGACGCTTAGCCGCGGGCGCCGCAGCATCGGGCGGCGACCGTGAGCCGCGGCCGGGAGCTGAACGCTTCGACTTTCGGGATGCCGCCCGCTTCATAAGCTCCGGCACGGAAACCTGGCGCTTACGGTTGCCACCCTGCCCCCGATCAACGCCGGACGAAGCACAGTCTGCAAAGGCTGACTCCTCACCGCTGGAGTCTGTAGCCATACTCGTCACGTTAGTACTAAGTTGCAATCGTTGCACTGTTCACAAACCAACTTAGTACACGGTGCACATTGCCACTTGCGGCAACTATTGTCACCAATACACTCGCCTCAGTGAATCACTCGCTGTGTTCGCGCGGGGTCGGCTCGCCACACTGGGCCGCGCTACCAGGCCATCACTGTAGGGCGGGACGACCTCTGACCCGTGCCGCGGACCGGGCCGAACTGATGCATCCTCTTAACCTACTGTCTGCAGTCAGTATTTGATATTTGCATGAATTATATGTCATGTATCTCAGTATCTGTCATATATGCAAGCTACCTCTCAACGATTTTTTCCTGAAGAAATGCACTTTTCCTAGGATGCTAACGATTATTTATAAACATAATCACATGAAAAATGCAAGTTAAATAACTGCCTGAGATATTTGTCAGAAGTGACTGCTCTGAGTGCTCCGAGTCAGGTCCCTTAGAGGAGAGGAAAAAGAGAAGATGTTGAAGGAATTGATCCAAGAGATGTGCTGGGAAAGAGCACTAGGCAGTAAGTGATCGGTTGCTCAGGACAGCTAGCAGCTCGCACTGGCCCGAGGTCCGAGAGTCCACCCACTTGGAAACTATCGCAGTCTTCCCTTGAGCTGGGGCAGAGAGTCCCATTTGGAGCAGGCTTTGTTGAGTCATCAGAGGAGGGCAAAGTAATTTTTCTGGGCACTTCTTTTTGCTCTATCGTGACGAATCTGGTGGAATTGATTGGTGATTAGGGGTGACGCGCAAAGAAGCGTGCAATAGCTGGCAAAATAGCACGGGGACGTCTTCTGTTGCACTTAGATTCTCACATTCTGAGAGTTTGATATTTTGTTTCTGACCTTAGCTATCCTACATATCAGGTCTTAGTGATTCAACTGCAAGACCCACGAGAGATGTTGCACCCTGTCTCTTCAGTCGAATGACTAAGCTCACATCGATATGTCAGGAGCACTCCGCGCTGTGACGTGCCGCGCCGTTTGCCCCGCCGCTTTGTGCTGAGTTGGGGACCGTTCGCAGTTCGAGCGGCTATCGGCGCCGCCCGGCTGCCTCCAGTGACGTCAGAGCGCGCTCTTGTTATCCCCCCGGCCAGCCGATACTTACCGTTACGCTCGGCCGCGTTGACTGTGTTCAATCAAGCGCAGAAATCGGGGACGCCAGTGAGCGAGGTCCGAAGTCGGGGTCGCAGACCATTCTCCCGGTCTGCCTTGGCACTGTGGTGATAAGCAGGGTGAAATGACGTCATTTGGCCAGCGCAATTGTTTTCCATTACACCGGTCCGCAAAAGGGCCACATAACCTGTTCGATTAAATAAGATACACTCCAGAAAGCTAAATATCGGTAGGTATAAAATAATGCACTCAGATGAACAAAAAAGGTTTTGTGCAAAATGTCAACAAGGAAACTAGTTTTTTTTTTTGCATGAGTTGCATGAATTTATTTTTTCTACAAAGGCAACTACCCAGTCCTCCTTCATCCCCACCTCTCTCTCTCTCTCTCTCTCTCTCTCTCTCTCTCTCTCTCTCTCTCTCTCTCTCTCTCTCTCTTTCTCTCTCATTCTCTCTCTTTCTCTCTCCAATTATGAAAACCTGGGCCTTGCTTGAGGTGGTCATGGAGCGGGCGTAGTCGTGCCGCCTTCTCCCCATCCCTCTCTACATCCCTCCCGTCATTAGCTCTACAGCCGAACCAGTACCACCATCTCTCTCCCTCTCTCCCCTCTCTCTCTCTCTCTCTCCATATCTCTCTCCCTCTCTCCCTCTCTCCCTCCCTCCCTCTCCTTCTCTCTCTCTCTCTCTCTCTCTCTCTCTCTCTCTCTCTCTCTCTCTCTCTCTCTCTCTCTCTCTCTCTCTCTCTCTCTCTCTCCCTCCCTCCCTCCCTCTCCTTATCTCTCCCTCCCTCCCTCTCTCTCTCTCTCTCTCTCTCTCTCTCTCTCTCTCTCTCTCTCTCTCTCTCTCTCTCTCTCTCTCCGCACAGCATCTTTTTGTCTGTCCGACCCTCACTGCCGGACTGTCGCCGCCATTTGGAGCCAGCCTCTGATGGAATGGCCTTCCCTGATTACACAGCGGGGGGGGGGGGTGATGTCCCTCCCTGATTACACAGCGGGGGCAATGTCCCTGTCCGATGTCCCTGACAAACACAGTCAGGGACAGGGTTATGGTGCTCACTTTCTCAGGGATGATTTCACTGAGCTGCCACTCAGCATCGGCCGATATGCTAAACCAATGACTGACGCCGATTTTTCTCTTTTACTGGGGCCGTTGAGGTTTTGTAGCATTGTTGTGCCTATAACAAGTAAGCATTCACCAGATGTAACTTATTGTTGGCTTCAAATCGGTGCAGTTATGTCAGACGTGAGGAAAGGTGAAAATATTGAATGCTCGTAATTTCGTCACTACCAGTGAAAACCAAGCATAAGAAGTACTATTTGTGACATTGAAGTCGTACACCGTAATCATCAGGCATTGGCACAGACATCGGTAACGCTGCCTGTGAGTTATCGTTCATTCCGCAACAACAGCGAATTTGATCCAGTTTGTAAAACACGTTACTGAAACTCACGATGCATTTAATAAGTTCCTACGAGACATCATCCAACCGCAGACTTTTCCCTGTGATCTTTCTTTTCTGTGGGAACTGCCGACAACATCAAACAGCCCACCATCGCCCTGCTATCATCGGCGCCGCTTCCGACGCACGTGTCGGAGCGTCGGCGTTCGACGGGCCCGTGGGGACCGGTGCCGACAAACGATAACAGTGAAACAAACCGACCGCCGCGCCGGGCCCCACGCCTGCCGCTCTGTGCCCCCGATGGAATACAAACATTGCACTGGTTGAATGCTAGATTGGAGCTGAAACTGAAATATCTTGTTAAATCAATGTGGGCATGTGGGTATTTTAGGTACAGTTTACACTGGTAATATAAACGTGTCACTCAGTATCCTGCGATGAATATTGTTGTAATTCGCAAGTTGATAAGTTGATTTCGACGCATAGAATACCATGATAGTGCCGCAGCATCGCTTTAGCGTTGGTCTTTGTCCCGGTAAGGTGTGCAAACAATGGATGTTTGGAATGACGGAGAGAATGCGCAGTGTGCACTCCCAGTGTCGAATTTGACGCACGTTTAAAACAAGTGTGAGTGTATATTGTACAATGTACAGTATAAAGTGTATGTACTTACCTATGTTATTTATATGGGCACTGAGCACGCTTAGTGGAAGGGATTTTAGCACTCTCTTGAATACTGACGTTATGGCCAGCAATAAAGCTTTGACAGCACTATAATCATATCACGCATGCAGGGCGCGAAACATTTTCTCCCAAAACATTTACCATTTTAGGCGAAAGGTGATTTCAGAGAAACGTATAGACTTAAGTATCTGTCAAATATGTAGAAAAAGTCAAAATATTTTCTCTTTGAAATCCCAGACCTATTTACTGAAGTTGTGAACTTAAGATCCAGTTCAGCTACTCCAGGCAGTTTCTATTTTCTCTTGAGATTTGATAGTTCAAGCACCAGAACATTGCCTTTAATTTACATACTGTTTCTCAGATCAACATAATTTACATACAGACGCCTTTCCCGGCGGCAAATAGTATTGCCTAGGTGTATCTCATTAGCTCGGCTGCGCTTAAGTCTCAAACACTGTGCGTGCATCATTGCCTAAGTGTGGGGGACGCAGTAGGAAAGACAGTCCACGACACAAATAAATGCCGGAAACCCCAAATTGCCATCTCACATGTTGCAATACATGATCCTGCATCAGGTCTGTAAGTTTTGCAGAAGTTGAGACAGGGGTGTTTCGACTTTGATCGATTTGTCGTGCAAACGAGTAACGGCTGAGCTTTCTAAGAAATGCGAAGATTTTTGGCGAGGTACTAAGTATGACTTAGTATATATGTGTTATCGTAGCAGTGGCTACGGCTATTTTGATGCGTCATGTTCATTCCTCATGCTGAGTCGGAAAAAAATAAGCCTTTATTTCTATAACACTGCTCGAATAGTTGACAAACTAAGATATTTTCTTATCTTTTTTTATTTTCTTACCTTTCGTCGTCTAGATGCTCACTCATTTAAATGGTTACATAACCCTCAAACACCCTAGGAAGTGGCCATCTAGTATCTTTTGTGGAACTGCTGTCATACTAGTTTGCCACATAACCATAAACCATTTTCGCACATTGAGTCAGCACGTCCCATTGACACTCCACATTTCCACGTTAGCACACTGTGCCGTCATTTCATTCCGTCCGAGGGCACTCCAAATGGCACACTGCCGGCCACAATTTGGTGCTCTCGGCGGGAAACGAGGCCATGAGACACCGTCGGCGACGGTCACATTGGAGGGCCACAAAAACGCCAGCAGCCGGGCCGGCAACAAATGGCCGCGCTGCCCGCCGGAGGACAGCAGCGGTGGGCGCTCCCTGATCTCCGGGCGTCTCACCCAGACAGGGCCGGCACGGTCAGTGGACCGCCAGAACAGAACAGGGAGCAACAGAGCAGCAGAGCCGATTTTGGTGGAAAGCCCTATTCTAGAAATATTGATATCGCTTGGATTTGGAAGCATGCTTGATTAATCCAGCAAATCTAGGTACGCATCATGCAGGCCATTAACTGGCACTGCTAAGCGTACGCCGCTCCTGAGCAGTAGCGTCATCAATCTTTTAATCAGGTTGTTGATGGTAATCTCTGATAGGTAATAGATATAGTTGGTATATTGAGCAACAAATTATAAACCCATCTCAATAGCCGTCTGTCGTTTCTGTCGATGTTCTGTGGGTTATCAAAATATTTAAAGGGACAGTATCACCATTTTGATGAAATTTGACATTGCATAGGCCCGACCTTTCTGGTCCGGGAACTGAAGACCGATCCTCGAAGCTCCACACCGTTATCCCGCTATCGCCGCTCAAAGTACGAAAGGTGTACCACACTTTGAATCGTGCTTCACTATCTTCACTGTTTAAATGTTTGCGCCGTTTTGAATTGACCGCCAGTAATAAAACTTTTACTCTGGTCATTTCATCAAATTTTATAAAGCCAAAACGTTTTTCGCACTTATTCATCACCGTTAAATTCATTAAATAGTCGTAGGCAATTTCCGCTGTTTCCTTCGGATTCTAGCGGCTCAACAAAGGAATTCCTTCAGCTTGAATCACAATCTCCCTCCAATGTATGACGTTTATCACGTGATTGTCACGTGATATTTTCTCCCATTGTCAATTGTCACGTCCAATTGTCACTCCCTCCAATTGTCACGTTATATTTTTATAGGCAATACCTAAGGCTACCTCTCCCTAAGGACAACTCAATCAGAAGAACGACCGCGTAAGCGTAGCGTCAATAATGTATTATCTGCGCCAGTTCTGTAGTAATTTTGCATGCTTCCAAACTGGCGGCCATGCTTGTATAGTGGTGGTTCGCTCATGAAAATGAATCATGAAAATGAAATGTGGTTGCAATATTTTTCACCGAGTTCGGTCCTCAAACTATGTTTTTCTGATTCAGAAAAATAAGAAATGCTAGTAAAAAAAAAAATCAGCTCCATACATGGATTTTTTTTTCGATGATACTGTCCCTTTAACATTTTGCACAATCACGCACGGGTTCGCGCGCTAGAAAGTTCGAATCGTTATCTTACACGTAAACAAAAGCTAACGGTTGAAATCTCTGTAACAGCTATCAAATGGTGGAATAGTCACTTCTAACCTCGGCAACAGCCTCAGCCCCGGCGGCGCGCCAGGTTTGCCGCCCAGACCAATGTTACCCTTAACCCTTATATAATCCTCCCGGCTCTGCAATGGCAGATCGAAAGAGCCTAGCCGTATAAAACATAAACGAGTTAGCATTTTCGCTGTTTTGGTGCGATGCTCCTCATATAAATACGGCGTGCGGCAGGGTTTGTTTAACAATCGCTTCATAATCCAGCTTGCAGTAATGCACATGTCCCCGCTGCTGAGTTACGCCGTCGTCGGAGCCCGCTTTTTTAAGCGCCTGAGGCCTCGAAACTTCACTAGTTAATCAAAATATAAAAAGTTATTAAGTAGCAATCATCTTTTCAATGATCAGGTGCCTGACGACATACCGGAACATAGTGGCTAGCGCTCTTTTGTTTGATTCAAAAGTTGAGGAAGAGGCGTCAAGTCATCATGTTCTGTAGGTAAGAAAAATGTGGCACTGATTAGACTGAACATCGTAAAAACGTAAAAAAACTGTAAGCAGAAAAACAATTTATATACGACAATTGTGCGCGTTCCCATAAATGAAAAACGCGAGAAGGCAGGAGCTCATTTCAGACAGACTAGCTGTTGAAAAAAGAGTCGTGCGTGCCACATGTTTCTGGGAGGTTTGAGAGCCAGTTTCTCATGTATTGTATTCTATTGGACAGCCCACCCAGCCTCGCTAACGGTCACCAAGCCGCACGATGGGCATGCTACCCACGCCGGATAAAGGTGATCGTCCAGCCCGGATCGTTTGACACGTGAAGGAACGTGAAGGAACAGCCGATCCGATGAAAGAATCGGCTGTTCTGAAGATAAAAATTGACGGAACGATGGAAATACTAACATGAAGGCCATGTTTGTATCGTCGTTGCAGAAACGCGCACTTGGGATGTGATGCGTTTTGCTCCTGTATTTCCCGATGATGCAGCTGCAGCGTCCCCTTCTACGCCAAGCGGTCATAGTTTGCCAGCCTTGCCGACAGATGTCAGTGCTGCTCTGTCGAGCGACAGCCCATGTAGCGCCAACAAAGCCACGATTTGTTCCAGACGAAAGAATGTCCGTGAGCTGCGGTCATGCCATGGGTGTCAAGGAAGCACGGTGAGCAGTCATTAAATAAGGATCCACCATAAACGTCATCCACCTTCTCATTCGAAGTTCCCACCTCAGCTGGGGCATTCCAGGACGATTCAACAGCTCGGGGTTGCAAATTAACACCCAACCATCTCGGATTTTCTTGAAAATTGGTACATTGAGTACTCCTGTGCGCAGAAGCCGATGCTGAAAAGGTCAGGTCCGTCAGAGTAACGGTGATCGAGTTATAGCCTCGGGGAATTTTGCAAAGTTGAAAAACTACTTTGTTTTGAACATTTATTACTCCCATAAAGCTAAACCTTAAGTAGAAAAATTATATATCAATGGAATAGCCACATTCCAAGCATTATTTTGGTATAGTTATTTTTTTCGAAATTTCGGTTTCTTAATTTTCAAAATTTTGAGTACAACTTATTTTCATTTTTTTAAGGTGGCCAGTTAAAAATATTGTTTTTTTATGGCCTGTGCAGTGTTGCCTATGGAATTACATGTTGACTAGTATGCAAAAAAATGGAGATGGGTATTTTTTATAAATTTTTTTATTCATTTCATATCTAATGCCATACAGTAAAACATACAACTTATGATACGCTGCCGGCGAACATTTTCTAGAAAATACGTTTAATTGATCAAATTCGAATGCTGTAAGGGTGTCATAATTAACCCGCGCCCCGCTGGGGGGGCAGAATCTGCCCCCCTCCCGTTTTTCGCCAATAACTTATAAACGCGTAACGCCAGCGACGTCAAACTTTCAGTACCTTATCATACATCAATTTGACACTTTCCCTGAAAATTTGAGCGAAATCCATCGGAAAATTTTTGAGAAAATGACGTTTTATAAACGTCATGTTCGCCATTTTCGCCTCAAAAATCGCAAAATTTCAAAAGCCGCTAAGATCTTCATTTTTAAAGGAATCAAGACGTAACAAAAAAGGTTATACGTGATTCTACGTTGTCTATCAAATGGCTGTCTCGGTTTTTTGAAAATTTTGGATTTTGGCCCAAATTTTTTCAAAAAACCGATTTTTTTGGGGAAATAATTATAAAATCCAAAATTTTGAGTGTACCGAAAAAACCGGAATATATGTCAGATAGGTGGTCTATGTGCACCTACATACCTATTTTGAGAAGAATCGGTTCAAAAATGTGGGAGTTATTCAAAATTTTATGACGTCACGACACACAAATTTTTTGAAAAATGAATTTTTTGTAAGTTCTAGACCTCGTACGGAAACAAAAATAGCACATTCGACTCGCCGTGAAAAACTGCATCAGATAGACACCTTTTTTGGCCTTAACAACCAACTTCAAAATTTGACCTCCTTTGACCTGACCTTGACCTGACCTCGACCTGAAATTCATCCAGAGGTGGTCCATATCACTAATTGAGTGTGCCTATTAAATTCTATGAATGAAATGACCCATAAAACATGTGTCGCACATGCCCTTTTCTATATTTTGTTTTGGTGACCTGACCTGACCTGACCTAACCTTGACCTTGACCTTTGAATGATATTGTATGCAAAGAATATTGTCTTGGTAGCCTAAGAACACGTTTTGGGCAATCAGTCTCAGTCCATTCTTCGGCAATTACGGTGCAAGGCCGATACTGTAGAAACTTGCATTTTGTACCCTTGACCTGACCTTGACCTGACCTCTGACCTACTTAAGCAAAGAAATTTGAGCTCTTTAGATTCGCCTCGTTGAGAGCTTTCGATTTCCGTTTTCCCCGTCTTTCTACGACCATCGGTTTGGAAGTTAGACAGGGGGGCAGAATCTGCCCCCCCCCCCCCCCCCCAGCAGGGCGCGTATGACTGAATGGCCCAGCGGGGCGCGGGTTAATAAACCAGTAAACAGATCACTAACTTAACCCTCGCTCGTATGGTGGGGGGTCGAATGGACCCCCCCCCCCTCGGTTTTTCGCGAATAACTCGCGTAAAAAGCTTCCGATCGCGACGAAACTTTACGTGCCCTCGCTTAAATCAATTTTACACCTACCTACTCTGAAAATTTCATGACCCTGACCCAAATGACCTTTGACCTGTGACCTACTTTTGACCTACTTTTCGAGACCATGTTTGGCCGGAATCGCGATTCGGCGTATGTCGGCTCGCATTAGCCGTGCGTTTGCAGTCTTTTTGTGGTTTCAAAAGTTCAAACACGTGATATGATGTTGCCCCCATGCATAAGGATGGGTGTCAAGGTCACCTGAAGGTCAGGTCATTGACCTTTGATGACCCCGTTTCCCTTTTTCGAGTTTTACATGTTTATTTGCTAGTTGTTGGAGCTAAATTCGAATTTAGAAGCCATTTGAACATTTACGAAGTAGTTTTAGTGCCTCAACTGGCTGCAATTCGCAATGGTTCTGTTTCAGGGATATTATGTGATCAGACATCACAATTCATATTTAGCGGCTTTAAATGACATGGAACCATGCCTAGAAAGTAGAAACATGTTTTAACTGGTTCATTGTGACAGAATCCACTCGGATTATGATGCTTGGTCATGGTTTGTTGTCAGATTCCATGAGCTCACATATACATGGGATATATTTTCAGCGTGGGATCCAGTGAGATTATAGATCCTAGCTTGTCGTTTGTTTCAAGATCCATTGCGATCATAGAATCATCACTCGGATCCAAGCACATGTCTGCCTTTTAGTGCAAATTAACAGTATGATCGAAACATGTGTCATCATGTGTGTGCTTATAATAACTAGCCTTTACTCTCTTTAAATTTTTGAACCCCAACTCAACAAACAAACGTTGTGCCTTACTTTACATTTCCAACAATTATTTTCACAAAATCAGATACTTGGCAATGGATTGCCTTCCCTTCAAATTTAGTTTCAACTAGGCCTGTCTAGTGGGATACTAGAAAAAATATTCCAAGCACCAGTGACGTCACAATTTGTCCAACCTTATGTTCTAGTAATCTTGCCTCAACTCTTGCCTCAACTCGTGGAATTTTGAACCTTAACTCGTGGAATTTTGAGCCATAACTCGTGGAAATAATGGATGCATCGCGAATGAAAATATGTCCCAGTAGCTTTGTTGGCAGACCGCCCTGTTTAATGTCAACATAAAGAAAATGTGTTGCTCATATTATCTAAATGCACCTTTCCACCTATCATACTCGTTCAAACAATGCTCATGTAGATATTAGTATACATGTATTGCGTCAAACGTTGAACACAAATTATAGGTAACAGACAAACGGAAGACACATGGCAAGCTAGGAATGACTGCGACATATTTGAAAGTTCACACATCAGGTGTATCGGACATATCAGGTACATTTCTCATGCACTTACAAACATTATATAGACTTTATGTACAAAATTGAAAATATCGGCGACATAACGCAGCTTGAAAGACTGTTAAACATTCTACATATGACCGTGAAACTATGCGTTTCTCTGAATGAGCCGTTTCAATTGAGCGACTTAGTAGACCGGCTTGTAGAGGGGAGCGGCCTTGTAGGTAGGCGTGTAGGCGGGCTTGTGGACCGGCTTGTAGGTGGGTTTGTAGGCCGGCTCGTGGTAGGCAGGAGCGGGCTTGTAGGCAGGAGCTGCCTTGTAGGCGGGCGCGTGGTGCTCCGGGTACTGGGCGTAGCCCTCGTAGGACACGTCGGCGTTGAAGCCGCCGTAGTGGTCGGCGTAGTACTTGACGTGCTGGGTACGGCCGTCGGGCAGCACGACGCTGTAGGAGCCCTCGACGTTGCCACCGTCGCTGGTCTCCTTCTTGTTGAACTGGGCGCCGTAGTGCGGGTCGTGCACGGCGTAGTCGTACGCGTACCTGAAACAATACAATATGAATGAATGAATGAATGAATGAATGAATGAATGAATGAATGAATGAATGAATGAATGAATGAATGAATGAATGAATGAATGAATGAGTCTAGGCATCTCAGCAACAATTATTGGCGTTTGCAGGCCATTGGCGGTTTGTAATGATATCAAGGAGGTTGCCACTATGTTCTCATGGGTCGCCAATAATACCAGCATTGGCAGCTCATTTATGACCGAGTCACGCTACTCACGGCGTTTTGGCGTCGTACTCGTCGTGTCCGTAGCTGTTGCCGTGCTGGGCGGCGGCCACGGCGGCCAGGGCGGCGATCAGGAAGAACTGGAGGTCACATAAATGGCTCATTAGAACACTAACGCGTGACATTTGTGGACCTATGGAGAATTGGAGCAACCATGCGCACTGCGCAGTTATCACAATTTTGGTGCTGGCCACTGTGGCGACAAAAAAAAAACACACATTACGCTTTTAGATTGACGATTAATATTTGTAAGGAAAAATACCGATTAATTCATGATCAAACATTAGATTAAAAAATGTTAATTAAACATAGTGCTTGCGTACTGGACCTTGTCTTTAACTGCACGCTAGTAGAGTCCCCGACCTGTGCCGTGGGACCGGACTCGCCCCGGTGACCGACCACCTACCTTCATGACTGGGTGACTGGGCGTTCTCGGCTGAACTGTGCAAGTCGCCGGTTGCGTGCCGCCTATATACCACTCCTTGAACCAATGTCAAGGCCGCCGCGGGCCATTTGGCGGCAGGTGACGGCCAATAAACGTCGAACGGTAGCGCAACATGTGCGCCGCTTGAACGGCGGCTGGCCGGGCGTCGGGGCGCCGACCGGAGAGTAGGTGACGATCGGAGACGCGGGGGGAGGCGGGTGACCGGTAGTGAGGGTGTCCAGTTCCACTGTTTACTGATCGTGTCCGCTTCCAGTGGTCACTGGTGAAGTGTTTCAGTTCGTCGGTTATGACAAGCCCTTCAGTATGGAGTTGAGAGATTAACATTCATAAATGGCTCATGAGATCACATTATTATTGCGTAGAATTCCCGCAAGAATTAGAGCTATCCTTGAAATATCTGATAATGTGCGCGTGTATGCTGTGTCATGGTCACAAGGAAACCGGCGCTGCGCACTGGTGTGCACTTCAGGGACTATTCTGAGCTGCACCGCTGCCCCCACTTTTGTTTCGACCCCTACGTTATTATCTTCCCTTAGGGAACATGAGTAGCAAACGTGTTGATGTCACCCGTGTTGGGTCAGGTTTTGAATAAAGATGTCATCTCATTTTAAAGACTTTATAAACTGTTACTTTATCCGCAAAACGAGCATTTATGTTTTAGCAATTGTGACCACTGACCAGTGACCATGCAGTATACCTATCGAAAATATCCCTTAATCTTTTTATATGTTGACTGTTACATCAAGCAGTTTTCTCCACATTTTAGTGCATCGCATTTCAATTATTACTAAGAATGATATGTTGTTCACCAAATAAATACGCATAGCTTTGCTTGGGTGTATGAAAGATGACCGACCTACAAAAGCACAAGCCTTGCTTGAAATGTCAATTGCATATGCATATGTATCTTAAGTTTGTTAAAACATGCCACTCCAGATGACGAGGCGAATAAGTTGCATCGTATTTGCATATTTATTGTTTAGTTTAGATATTACTGTTGAAAATGTCCCCTGGCCACGCGTTGGCCCACCGCTGCGGCACCATGACCAGGTGGCGTGGCGGTCCACCAGCCGCGGCGCGGCGGCCGTGACTGCTGCACCAAGGTCGCAGTCCTGTTAGCAACTGGAGCATGGTTTACAGCTCAGTGGGCGGCGCCATTTTCTGGGGTGCAGGAAGTGCAAACTGCCTGGGAAAGTCGCAAACGTTCAGCGTCGCAGGCGAGTTGATATGGCGGTCAGCTGACCACACTCTGATAAAGGAGAGGGGAAAAAACTCACCGATTTAGCAAATCCATGTTATCTTTCGGACGGTATCGCAATGATCGACTGAAGCTGAAAATGTACGTCACTGGTTATTCTCTAGGCGCGCTTGTTACACCTTAAATGCACTGTACAATGACATTTTCGGCAGCTAGCATTTCGGTGAATCGCTAACGCTAAATTTCTGATCAGTTGAAGACGCAAACGCCATTTATTAGGGGCCACCTATTTACCTACCTATTTTACCGCGCCAGAAAATATCAACTGCATTCTATAAAAGAAAACAACGGAAAAAAAGATAACTATTGCGCTTTGTCTTTTTTTTCTGGGAACGTTTTTTTTTTAGAGCTTTCAAAGCGTCTTGTATGAATAATGGCACCAAGCTGAGTCTTAATCACCGGCCTAACGGCGGTCCTTTTAATTTGCTGGTCATGTCAGTTTACCAGCGGACACACCCACTTGCACAGGTCAGAGTCATTATCGTTTGCGGCGCATAATGATCTCAATCAATGATTTGCATTGACGGATTTCTAAATCGAGGTTTGGTAATCGATGATAAAATGAAAACAGATGACAGAACCTCTTATGTATGCAAAGTAATAGAACTGTAGAGGCAAGACAGAGGCGTAGTATACATGCATATTGAAAAGGGGCAGTATTCGAATCGAAAAATATGGAAATTCTCATCATCTAGTTTATGAAAGCAACATACTCCGTCTGTGTGTCCGCACATAGGTGTAGTGGGTTCAACGGCGCTGCTAACTGATCAGACTGACCGCCTGACATTTCCGTCATTGAAAAAGCAGACATTTCTGTGGATCAAGTCCTTACGTACTTCGGTATGCACTAAAAGGTGGTCTTATGCATGCTTTCATCCGGTCAGAAGGGAAAGATATGCGTATTTTCTCCGATGTAAGAGCTGGCAGCCTAAAGACGGCTCTAAGGCAGCCTCAGGGCGGGCCAATCAAAGCGCACATAGAGCACACAACCGCCGATGATCTGACACATGGGCTGGACTTTCGACGTCGGCCGATCGGGAGATGAGAATGGGAAAACGGGCAAAAAATACAACACAAATATATCATGAATTGTAAAGCAGGGAGCGGATGTGAAAATCACCCACACAAATGGATATGCTTGGCAGACTAAAAAAAGGCCAGTGAATATATTTCGTTTCTCAACATAAGATACTAACGGAGCGCCATTCTGTTGTAAATAACCTTTTATCTGTGTAACTCGAAGGAAAAAGGAAAAAAAACTATAAACATCACCAGCCAATATACATACAGCGTACGCTTTACTATCTAATTTATCATGCATTTGTTCAGCGTGACCACAACACAGCACATTCACGCACCGCCATTGATCATTTTCATGGCGTTCATTAACGTGGCCGAGCTGCGGCCAGTGTGTGGCGGCCCACCGCGCGCCGGCCGCGGGCGGGGTCCGCCGGATGTGACTCGCCGGTCGGGTCACCGTGACCGGGCCGCGCCAAACCAAAACGGTCGGTCACCGGCGCCGACCAGCCGTGACCGGCCGGGGCTCCGGCGCCCTGCCCCGTCCCCGTTACGCCACGCCTCACACGCCGTTACGTCACCGGCGGCGTCTTACGCGCAGCTCCCGGGGCGCCGGCTGCCGGCCGCGCCCCCGCCGCACGACCTTGCTCTCGCGCGCCGGGCCCACTCGCGCGCCCGAGTTCCCGCCATTGCGCGCTGCGGATAACGGCGCCAGCCGCCAACGGACCGAGGTCGCGTCGCTGGCCGCCAAAACCGCCCACCGTGAAATGGCCGCCAGGCGCCACGTGGTCTGATGGAGCGCCCAGATGGCGGGTTTCCATCAAGACTAGCGTAACGAATTACAAACAGTTAACGCTTACTTTCAATTTCCACTTTCATGCTTGGACTGAGGCATGCTTGGACCGAATTTCAGGGTCATGAAAATACGGATTCAAGTGTCCACTTTTAAGTGACATAATATCCGAGGCTTGCCTAATGAACTATAAAAATCGAACGACAACACATCACCGGGCCCATAGGTAAGAATTTGTGGAGGATCGTTAGCCGAAGCTCAAGAATCAAGAATCAAGACATTATTGGGCTGCAGAGATAAGACATCGGATGCTAAGTCACACTCATTAGAACGTGCCCAAGAGCCTTATGCCAGAGCGGGCGACCCATGGTGATGACCTGCAGGTCGGCAGCAAGGCCGTATATGTCGGCAGTAGCCAGGTAGCAGCCCAAAATACTCCTCGAATAACCGAAAGGTCAAGCCAATAATACCGGCAAAACGCCTTATGGGTGAAGAACGAGCGAGCGAGACAGTGAGCCCTGCGCGTGCGGGATGGCGAGAAGATACTTCCAACGGGCTTGTGCACAGCACTTTACCAACCGGTTGCTTGCAATCTAATAAATTTGGGTGCAATCGGACCAGCCGTTCCCGTGATCTGCAAGCGGCATCCTGCACGTGCGCACATGCAAATTGAGTCAAAACTGACTTTTGCACGGTACCCTACTAACCGGTTATCAGCTGTGTACCAAATTTGAGCGCAATGGCCCAGCCGTTTTCGAGATCTGAAAGCACCCCCTGCACGGGCGAACGTGTAGTAGCACCCTTACCGTAACACATAGGAATGCATTGCCTGGAGAGCATCTACCTGCATGCCAACTTTCGGCGAAATTGCCTCAGTAATTACCGAATTATTGTAATGGGGACGACTTTGAGTTTTAACACCTCTTCTTTTTGCATTTTGTACGTGCAGTGGGGTGACTCACAAGCATCGAGAGCATCGGATGTTTGATTGAAGCGATGTAACTACCTTACAAAAATTACTGTATGTCAATCGCCTAAGCGGTTGCCGAGATATAATATGTAGGCCTCTCAAAATCGCCACTTTTGCAAAATAGCTTGAACCTTTCACGTGCACCGTGCCACGACGGTCACCTAGATGCATCAAGAGTAGACAATTACGGGGTAGAAGGGATGGGGCTACCCAGCAAAAAAGGCCGCAGGGCAATCGGCCCAGCGGCTGCTGAGATATAAGCCTCCCAAAAGCGTTACAGGCCGGGCCGCGTATTCGCCAATAGTATTACACGAATCGGCCCACCAACTAGCGACATCTCTAGTGCGACGTCATAGCCATCCGACGTGACAATCATGCATTGAGGCCAGATTTGAGTTGAGATTTTTTTTTAATTGTATATGACATTTTATTTGAAAGTGTGTCGTCGTAGCCGAGTGGATAGAATCTCGGTGTGATGAGCGAAGGGTCGATGGATCGATTCCTGCTTTAGCGGTTCTTTTCTAAGAAGTCGGTTTTAGACACGCATTTTTGGCCCCTAGGCCCTAAGTTCGCACGCCAATATCGTACGCCCAAAAAATATATGACAAGTATTCATCTGATTAAGGAATAAGGGGTGAGTATTGAAGCATCCAAGAGCGCAGCATCCAACGGACGCAACATCCAAAACCTTGGCATCCAGCGATCAAAACGTCCAAATAACATCCAAAACCGACCCCTTAGGGATGATTCAGAGCATCCAAGAGCGAAACATCCAAAACTGCAACATCCAGGACCACAACATCCAAAATCGTATCATCCAAATTGGCAGCAACCAAGGACGAGGAATTGTAGCATGACATCCAAGAGTGAAACATCCAAGGGTGCAGCATCCAAAACCGTATCATCCAAAAAACATTTTTGGCACCGCAGCATCCAAGACCGTATCATCCAAAATAGTGACATCTGTTGTACAAGCTGTAAACTATTAGTTCAATGGCTGTCCGATAGGTGGTGGCACGTACGGTTCCTAAGTGACGGAATTGTATGACATCACTGAGTCTCTATACAGTGGCATCCCTATAATGACCTTACATCCTCAAGACGGAGGTGCGTAGCTGCTGGTAGCGACATCGCTGCGATACCACTACAAACACGACATATGACATGAAGACGCATTGCAGCGTATCCAAGCGCGGCACGTATGTAGGTAGGCTGAAGTGTCGATAATGGAGACCGATACCGAAAGTGGGTTTATTAATTGCCCTTTCAGTTTTCACACCAGAAGTGCCTAATAAGTCGTGTAGTGTCCAGGTCCACCATCCCCGTAACCAAGCCTCCGCAAGGATCTTCATCTCACCGTCAGATCGCGCTTATCATCGTCAGCTCCTCCCGTTCCTTCACAGTTAACCTTTTTCCTGTCCTATGTGATATATATTCCATGTTCCAGAGGGCAAAAAAAAATATAAAAATAGCCGTTTATACCAGGGGTGCGGAGCCGGAGCCGGAGCAGCCGGAGCCGGCATATTTTGCCCAGAGCCGGAGCCGGAGCCGTAAAACAATATAGCCCGGAGCCGGAACCGGTGCCGGAGCCGTCAAAAAAGGGGGCGACTCCGGCTCTTTTTTCAAGAGGAAAAAATTATTGACCTAGTTCGGTTTGACAGTACAAGGCAATGTGGTATTCACTATTCAAATTAGCCTTGTTATGCAAATACAGAGGCAACGTGTACCAATCCAATTTCAATCGCCCTTTCTCTTCCACCCGTAGGTATTTAAGTAATAGCATAGGGGATGTACTGAGAAGGAGCCGGAGCCGCCGGAGCCGGACCATTTTACTCGGAGCCGGAGCCGGACCGTCTGAAATTTCCACGGCTCCGCATCCCTGGTTTATACGAAAAAAAAAGTTTTAGGTAACAGATTTTGACTGAAGGGAGCCACGACATTACTTTTGCCAGCAACGTGTTCCCCTCGTCGAGTCGCGTCGAATGAAATTCGGACTTCTAAGGTCATTTGGAAAATTTGACCTCGGGTCAGGGCATGGCCTGACCGGAAAGGGTCATGCTGCATATCAGTCGATCCGTATCCCCGAGTTGAACACATCTGACATGTTTTTACCGCTCTAGCACGTCTGTCGTCTCTTATATCAATTCAAAAGAAATAGTTTTAAAAAACTGCTGGTGACCCTTCATGACCTGAGATAACCTCAGGGTCACACAAAGGGGTAACGGGTGCAATATTCGGGTGTGTCATGTTTTCCAATAAACCGATGTTTGAGAGTGTTTATAGATAGCATGGGCGTCGAAAGCGGGGGGACGGGGGACGCCCTCCCCCCGCCGGCAGTCGAGGAATCCGGGGGGGGGGACGTCCCCTAAAAAAAATCGGCCATAAAGAATTTCAAAAGTGACTATTTGCAACGGTCATTCAATATGGAGTCATGTAAACAGAAATAAACCATTTTTAAAAGAATACCTACTGATGCTGGTCAGTTCGACGGTACAACTGAGAACTCAGACACTTAAGCGGCTCAGGTACAGCCCACCGCTAAAGTAATGCACGGTTTTAGTGTTTTACCAATCTCAACGGTTGGCTTTGACTGGCGATTGTTTAATGCGGAGTGATCGAAAAGAAGATGTCAATAGCTAAA
This sequence comes from Amphibalanus amphitrite, assembly GCF_019059575.1. NCBI lineage: Eukaryota > Metazoa > Arthropoda > Thecostraca > Balanomorpha > Balanidae > Amphibalanus > Amphibalanus amphitrite. The sequence continues at coordinate 73,384 of NW_024883245.1, forward strand.
GTTGCAGCTGCAAGGGTGACGATACATATACCTAAGCTACATTCGAAGTTTCATTGTAGTCTGGCTAATCGTTCCTAAGCTTCATAAGCAGAACATATCCATGACTGAAACCCCACATTACTTCTGCTGTGGACTGTACACCCACCAAAGGCTGAAGTTCGGTCCTCTGGGTGGGGTAACAGCTGCATAAGCCACACATTCGAATATTCACAATACTCAAGCAAGCACTTCTAAACGGCCATCCTCCCGTGCTAGGCAAAACGACAGCCGAAGGGGCTCACCAGTTCACCATGACCTTAGAGGCTTAGAGTACCTGATGCTGGTGTAAGAGGTCAGAGGACCTCGCCACGGTCTGGGATTTTTTATTGGGTTAGGACTTTTCGGTCTGACGAGACCATTTCAGAGCCGGAAGGAGATGGGAATGAGGGGGAGGGCGAGGGGGGACATTTGGTCTGGGCGAGCACCCTGGTGAGTCGACGAGGCTGAGCCCGTCCAGAGGGCAGGCCGACCAGCACCCCAAGCACACACCAGTCACCGCACCCGGTTACGGGCGTGCTCTTATCGGGGGTTCCCGCATGGGATAAAGTTGCCCGTCCAGCCCGGAACAAGGAGTTGAGGCGTGAAGGAGAGGGATTTGACTGCCCTGAGGATAGAAATGACGGAACGGTGTGTGGTATGGGAGGGTCCAGGAGGTTTGAATACTCAGTGTGGGCCTATATTGGTCTGACCTCTTTACTGATACGACCACCGTCCACCAGTCACACTCACAACGGTCAACAGAACCTACAGCTCTTATCCCACCTGCCCACGATCGGCTAAAACGGCTTCATAAATTTCGAAGGAACTGGTTAAGAGCTCATTGCTCTTAACCAGTTAAGAGCAATGAGCATGACTTCAAGCCAGAGAATGTCGACTCTGACTTCGGAGTCGAAGTACAAACGACTTCGGTGACTCCAGCTCCGACTCTGGCCAGAGCTGTCAAGTCAAGCTGACGAGCTGTCAAGCTCCGGCTCCGATCCCGCAGTCCTGCACTTGCACTACACAAAATTTCAAACTTCTAGGAAATAAGTTATACGGTTAAAGGACCACATTTTTTTAGAGGGCTATTTGACTTTGTGACCAGACCTTAGTTAAGTGTTAAGGAGCGGACCTTAGTTAAGGAGCGGGTTGGATGCCACATTTCGAGTCGGGAGACGTCACTGCAGACTTCGAAACTCCAAAGTGACTTTATTAAGCGGATTGATAAACTATGGATATCTATGGAGAAAATCCGGGAACAGCTCAAGCCAGTAGCGGCGGAACACCTTCAATTAAGGGGGGGGGTGGGCACTGCCGACTTTTGGTCCCATTCTTTCCATGCATCGCCCATAGGGCTAATGTTAAAATGCCAAAATCAAAAGGGGACACGGTGCCCCGGTGCCCTCCCCGTTCCGTCGCCTATGGCTCAAGCGGCCACAATAAGCGGCTGGATTTATTATTCGAGGATTTATTAAGCAGGTTCCACTGTACAGCATTAGAAAATAAGTCCACTGCAGGCCTACGTTGCTAATGGGTAGGTACATCGAATAGAGACTATTTGCTTAGTTTTGATATGGCCCGAGTTTTGATATGGCCGTGAGGAAAACAGTGGTGTTATGATTCAAACATTAAAAAGGCCAAAATCATTTTTATCTCATGTCTTATATTGCCTTTACTTGCAAATAACTACTCATATGCTAGATTCTACATGATTCTATTCAAAGTTCCGAATCCACCTCCCCAAATTCTCCCTTTTTTTACTTGCTTCGACAAAAATACACAAATCACGAGAATGCAAATCCTCGCGCTTATTCCGGCAGGGAGCTGTCGTTCGCAACGACATCCTCCCCCTCCCAAGGGCTGACGACACGAGGAACGAGGTGGCAGCTCCCTCAGACAGTGTCCTCCTCCAGCACACAGATCCGTCGCACCGGGCGGTGCACTTCACCGCCGTGAACCCGCACGCGGGCAGAGCGCACACGACCGTCCGGACCTGGCATCACCTCCACCACGCGACCGAGTGGCCACCGACCGCGTGGCATGTTCTCCTCCACCAGTAGGACCAGGTCTCCACGGGCCAGATTTCTTGTCTCACGAGTCCACTTCTGGCGGCAGATCAGACTGGGTACATACTCTCTCAACCAGCGGGCCCAGAACTGATCCGCCAGCACCTGTGTCTGACGCCAGAGCCGCCGGCTGGACGTGTCTCTGTCGCTGAAGACACCCGGTGGAAGACAGACGGTCCGGTATCCCAGCAGCAGGTGGTTGGGTGTGAGCGCCTCCAGGCCATCATCCTCAGAGGACACGTAGGTCAGCGGTCGGCTGTTCACCACGGCTTCAGCCTCCGTGATGACAGTGTGTAGGACTTCGTCAGTGACAATCAGCTTTCCGAGAACGGTGCGGAGTGCCCTCTTCACCGTTCCTATCATCCTCTCCCAGATGCCGCCCATGTCCGCTGCCCCCGGCGGATTGAAGCGCCAGATGATGTCAGCCTGAGACAGTTGGTCGCTGATGTCTTGCTGGTTCCACTCGTGGATCAGCCGGCGGAGCTCTCTCTCGCCAGCTCGCAGATTCGTGCCGTTGTCGCTGTAGATCACTTCAGGCTTGCCTCTCCTCGTGATGAACCTCCGAAGTGCCATGAGGAAGCTGTCCGTATATAGAGACTCTGCTACTTCGAGATGGACGGCTCGGGTAGTTAGACATGTTATCAGCAGACAGTATCTCTTCTGCTGCATGCTGCGCCGACCCGACCTGGTGACCAGAGGCCCGAAGAAGTCAATCCCAACTGAGCTGAAACTGCGACGGGTGTCAAATCTCGAGTCCGGGAGATCGGCCATGAGCGGCTGGCATGGCTTGGCCCGTCGACGGCGACAGACTACGCAGGCGCGCACGACCTTCTTCACTGTTTGTCTTGCCCTCGGGATCCAGTATTGCTGACGGAGCTCGTGCAGGACGTGATCTGTCCCGGCGTGCATCAGCCGCTCGTGAGTGGCTGCGATCAGCAGTGACGTCACACCGGCTTCTCTTGGTAAGATGAGTGGATGGCACGCCGTCTCTGATAGCGGAGCACGGTCCAGGCGGCCTCCGACACGTAGCAGGCCATCTTGACCCAGCTGCGGAGACAGAGGCAGTAGGCTACTGCTGCTGTCTATGGGAGCTCCTCTTCTCAGCGCAGCCAACTCCCGACCAAATTCCTTGCGTTGCAGCAGGCGAATGATAGCGGCATCTGCTTCTCGGAGCTCAGGTGTCGACAGGGGGCCGGAGCCGCGCCTACCAGTCGTGCGTGCGGCCGCCAGATTCTTGCAGAATCGGAGCATCCAACCCACCGTGCGCCGGTACCGGTTCCAACTAGAGAAGCGGCTGGGGTCCGGTAACACTTCAGACGTTGTCTCGCTCCCATAACTCACGCTCAGAACCGTCTTCACCTCAGGATCTTCTTCGGCGACTGACCGTGGTAGAGGATCCTCCGGCCACATCTTCTCAGGCTGCCATAGGAAGTCGGGCCCATGGATCCAGCGGCAGTCTTCAGTCATCTCGGATGCCACCAGTCCACGAGTGCAGTCATCGGCTGGGTTTTCTTCTCCGGGTACGAATCGCCACTGGGACGGTTCGGAAACACTCCGGATCTCTGCGACACGATTCGCAATAAATGTGTGGAATCGCCGGCTGGTGTTGAAAATGTAGCCAAGCACGACTCGGCTATCGCTCCAGTAAATTGTCTCGTGGATGTCCAGTGTGAGCTCTTGTCTCACACAGCAGGCCAGCCGTACAGCCATGACAGCCGCCTGTGTCTCCAGTCTCACAATGGAGAGTTTCTTCAGGGGGGCGACCCGGCATCTGCTCATAACCAAGGAGCAATGCACCAGTCCATCTGGGTACACTGTTCGAAGGAATGCTACCGCACCAAATGCCCTTTCCGAGGCATCACCGAACACGTGGAGCTGTGTCTGACGTGGCCTTTCTTCTAGTCTTCCGTACCATCTTGGCACCGTGACCGCTGAGACTCGTGACAGTTCGGTGAGCCATGCAGTCCATCGCCGATATTCATCTGCGTCGAGCTGCTCGTCCCAGTCACGCTGAACAGACCAGAGGTCTTGAAGGAGCAGCTTCGCCAGCAGCGTGAATGGAGAGAGCAGGCCAATGGGATCATAGATCGAAGCCACCACACGTAAAACTGAGCGTTTTGTCTCTGCATCTTCAGTAACTATTGGCGGCTGGCTTACAGACAGCTTGTCTCGCTCTGCGTCCCACATGACGCCCAGCACCTTCTCCGTCGGCAGCGGCCCTCGCAAGTCAGTCGCACTTGACACCCGGTCGTCCGTCGGGATCCCGGCCAGCACCTCTCTGCTGTTACTCAGCCACTTCCGGAGGCAGAATCCGCCTTTAGAGACCAGCGCTGATACTTCAGAAACCATTTCCTTCGCTGCCCAGATGTCCTTCTCTGACGTCGCCAGATCATCCATGTAGAAGTTGTCTCGGACGGTGGCCGCTGCGGCTAGGCCTGCCGCTGATTCAGAACACTTCTCCTCTGCTGTCTTGTTCAGCACATAGCTGGCTGAGGCTGGAGACGAGCGCGCACCAAAAATCACCCGATCCATCTGATAAATGTCTGGGGGTCGGTGCACCTCCAGACCTCGCCAGAGGAACCTCAGCGCCGGCTGGTCCTCTGCCCTCACTGCCACTTGTAGGAACATCTTCTCGATATCTGCATTCAAGGCCACTGGTTCCTGTCGGAATCTCATGAGTACCCCTGGGATGGTTAGCAGGTAGTCTGGCCCTGTGAGCAGGTTTTCGTTCAGAGAGGTGCCACCGTACTTAGCCGCGGCATCGAAGACGACTCTGATCTTCCCTGGTTTGTTCTGGCTCGTGACGGCATGGTGAGGGAGATGCCAGCATCGATCGTGAGACTGACGCCGCTCCTCTTCAGACAGTTTCCGCGCGTAGCCCTTTCCTATGTACTCCTGCATGACCTTCTGATAGGCGTCAGCCTTTTCTGGCGCTCTCTTCAGTCCTCTCTCTGTGTTCTCTAGCCGACGCAGTGCCATTCCATAGTTATCTGGCAAGATGATACCGTCAGAGCGCCACAGCAGCCCGGTCTCATAACGGTCACCTCTCCAACGGGTCGTTCCTTCCAGTATCCGTTCAGCCTCCAGATCATCGGCCGAACGGGGAGCCTTGAAGTCAAATCTAGTCCCGTATGCTTCAGTTGACCACCAGTCTTCCATCATCTCTGACAGCGAGTCCCGATCTGAACGCTCGGTCCGAATGTGGAGAACCTCTCGAGCACCGACCGGTAGCAGCTGCTGCACATTTCCCGTCAAACACCAGCCAAGGTGCGTTCTTATGGCCGTCGGCTGGCCTGGAGGGCCGACACGCACCTCCTTCTGCAGCATGGCCTCCAACACATTCGCACCGAGCAACAGCTCCACGGGCCGGCCATTTGTGTCCGGGATCGAGATCCCTGCCAGATGCTTCCAGTTGTGCTTTTCCCTCCAGTCGATCCTCTGCGGACGCAAGTTGAGTTTCTTGACGGAAAAAACTTCTGGCACCGTCAGGCGCTCTTCTCCGTCAGCCGCAGCAACTGGTGAAACCGTGACTGTGGTCCGAACAGACATCCGTTTCTCGCCAGTTTCTTCCACATTGTTGAGACGCAGCTCTTCTGGCTCACCGGTAATCCCCAATCGCCGCAGCACGTCTTCTGTGCAGAGAGAGGTGTCGGCGCCGGCGTCCAAGAGAGCGCATGTGTCAACATACGCGCCATCATCTCCATGCACCCGTACCGGCACGACCTGAAGCAGTGTTGACACGCGGCTGCTCACAGGCGCTGAATTGGTAGCGAGCACCCTGCGCGGGTCTTCCACGTCCACTTCTTCCAGCTCGCTCACCGCCGATGCCGGTGAATGGAGCAGGCTGTGATGCCGCCCGCGGCAGCCATCCTTCCCGCACAGCGACTTCTTGCGACATTGGTGAGCCCAGTGACCCTCGCCGAGGCATCTGAAACAGCGCTTGCTGGCACGAACCACCTGAAATCTCTCGTCCGCCGTCATGGCTCGAAACTGTTCACACTCGTCCAGTCGATGTGCCCCTCTCTGGCAGATTACGCACACTGCTGCAGGTGTGGCTGCGTCCTGAGTAGCCAGCGTAGTTCGCTGAAGCTCACCGCTGCTCACTGCCGGGGGGCGTCGAGTCGTCCGTGCTGATCCTCCCGTCTCCCTTCCTTGACTGGGTCTCCGGTAGTAGCGCGCGGCGCCCAGCTCTGGGAGGGCGCGCCGACCCGCGAGCACTACTCCTCGCAACCACTCATCCAGATCTGACAGGGTCGACACGCTGTGACCAAGTTCCAGTTCTGCTTGTCCCCACTGCCACGCCAGATTCATTGGCAGTTTTGCTACCACTTGGCGCAGGTTGGTCGTGGCCGCGAGATCAGCGTCGAAGCGGTAGGTGGTCAGGGTGCAAACAGCCGCGTGAAGCGAACGGGAGAGCTGAGTGAGCCCCGCAAGGTCATTGGGTCTCACGGGAGGGGATTGCAGTACACTCCCCAGAGTCTGCTGCACTACCGCTGCTGGGTCTCCAAATTGTTGTTCCAGCTCTCGGAGCGCCTCTTCATAGAGTGCACCATCGCACAGCAGCCCCCTCACTGCCTCTCTTGCCTCTCCAGTGAGGCAAGACTGCAAGTGCGTTAGACGCTCCGTATCGGTCAGAGTACCGTTGTCGTGTACCAGTGCCTTAAAAAGACCACTCCATCTAGGCCAGTCTAGCGGAGAGCCGTCAAATTTCTCCAGAGATATCCTAGGGAGTGCTGCTGTTGTTTCTCGGTGTTCGACCCGTCCGCCGGGAAGGGCCGTTATCCAGCTCCGGGTGCGATTCTGTGGGTCTTCGGAGACTCGTCGGAGCCTCGCAGCAGGCTCCCTGCGCGGCGAGTCACCGCCGGCAGGTTCCCGCTCCTCTACAGCTGGAGCCACAAGACCGCTCCCGGTGCCATTGCCGTCCCGGAAGTCCTCCACATCCTCTCTTGTCCCTTGAGAAATTGCATCGTCATCCTCCACGAGCTGCAACTCTATGGCATCCACCTCAGCTGCGTCAGCAGCTTGACGTGCATTTGCTCGTGCTTGCTCTAATGTTGACTGGATTTGGGCTTCTTCCGCAGCGGCTGCTGCTGCCGCCGCTGCTGCCGCCGCTGCTGCCGCTGCTGCCGACGCGGCCTGTCGGGCCGCAGCAGCCCGCTCCACATCTTCCAGAGCCCGTTGGGCTTGAGCGGCTTTCACTTGTGAAACCTGTGCTCTTCTACGCACAGAACTCTGAGTCGATGTGCCCGACCCTGCTACACTTCTCGTTTTCAAACTGGTTTGTGATTTGGACGACATGTTACGTTACGTTAGTGATAATCAAGTTTACTTTACTGGCCTGATCCGGCCCGGAGGACCAAAATGTTATGATTCAAACATTAAAAAGGCCAAAATCATTTTTATCTCATGTCTTATATTGCCTTTACTTGCAAATAACTACTCATATGCTAGATTCTACATGATTCTATTCAAAGTTCCGAATCCACCTCCCCAAATTCTCCCTTTTTTTACTTGCTTCGACAAAAATACACAAATCACGAGAATGCAAATCCTCGCGCTTATTCCGGCAGGGAGCTGTCGTTCGCAACGACAAGTGGGTTCTAATACCGCCCGGTCGGTATTAGAACTCAAGATTACTTTACTACTCAGGTTGGTTCACTAGGGAAATAAAGGCGCCGTAGCTACGTCACGGATTTGGTAGCAATCTGGTAGCAATTTTTGCAGACATCAATGGCGCACGTGTTGTTTGATCGTCGCCAATACTATTTTACTGTACTATTTTGTTATTTCACTGCAATGTATTTTACATTACATTTGAAAATTAAAATAAACAAATATTCGTAACCCAGCAAGTCAGTTATTCTTTGAGGCAGCACTCTGTCAGCATTGAGCCTTCAGAATGTGTTATTTGATAGACTTTCCCACATTTTCTACTCTTGTGGAAAACTTTCTTAGTCATCAAAAATGTATGCACATATGAATAATTAGAACTTCATTTTCAAAGTTTTATAGAAATAAGATTTCACATTACATTATCATAAGGCTACCTGTCCATTTCGTCCAACCAATTAAATATTCATCCAGCAGAAGACAGGTACCTCTGACAAGGTACTGATATCTCTTATCTACACCAATATTTCAAGAAAATGACAGAGACTGAGAAGCTATTAAAACTTCAGCGTATGAAAGGGATGTTATGGCTTATGTACATTGAAAAACATCAGATAATGCTTTTGAACCATCTCATTCACCAGCACACATCAATCCGGCTCCTGGCTTCTGTCAAGGAAACATTCCAAAATAATGCATTATTTTATTTCATTGACCACCTTGCAAAAGACAAACAGCAAACACATCACCACCAAAAACAAAAATAGTCAACAGGTAGGTACCAGCTGATCTAGCCGTGCTGTGTCATGTGCCTTTGAAAAACTTGAATAGTCGGGGTTGAAGAAACACCCCAAACTTAGCCATTCATGCATGAACAAGTGCAAATTCTGGTCGAGCATTTAAATAAAAATGAAACTAACAGCATTGTAGGTTACAATTATAAAAAGACAATTACAAAAAAACAGCAGAGCTTACTCTACAAGGCATAACCATTAATTTCATAAAAATTCGCATCTCCGAAGTTTAACCCACCTACCAGCCACCTGCACATTTCTGCGCACACGTGCTGCGCAGTGTGCACAGTCACTACACATTACACAATTATGAGAATTAAAATAGTTTTAAACAATCAAGCAAGTCAGGACTGGTATGCAGATTCACAAGTTCTATCAACATCTTCAATTACCAACAATCAAGAGCACCTTGTGATCTCAGTAACTCCGCAGATCCATCTTCTGTTTTCCATTTTCAATTTTCAATTGAAATATAAGTTCCATCTGGGAGACGCATGTTGCATCATTATCTTTAAACAATTATTATGCTTGAACTTTTGATTTTTCATGTGAACTTCACTTCAAAAGTTGATTCAATTTTTAAAGTTGTATAATGCTACGATCACGGCGCACCAAATCACAGATAACTTGAAAATAACCAAGCAAAAGCCACATTCTTCAGCAAACTATGAGAACTATCTGATCCATGCTGCGTTGAAATAATTGAAAATCGCCAAAATCAGTCAAAATATGACAATTAAATTAATATAAACTTCATAAAACTCTGATTTGTGAGGCAATGCGCAACAGAAATGCGAGGGAATATGGTAGTAATCTGGTAGCAATTATGAAGGATTTCCCCTGTCGCTGATGAAAAAACACTTGAAACAAATTTTTCAACGCAGAGGAAATCCTTCATTATGAGTTGCAGGGACCATTTGATTGGCCCATTTTAGATAAATATAGGCCGAATGTTTCGATTTCAACCCCATTTATCGTAATGAGACGAATCCATTGGCTTAGTGGTACGTCTTTTGAACAAATGTAGGCCTTAGATTTCTCCTTAGCCCGCCTGAAACACACCATGCTTTGCATGCATTTCTATGGGTGAAGGAAAATTCATGCGCCGTGATGACGTCACGGTAAAGGAATTCTGAAGCTCGTGAACGGGGGCTGTTAGAACTGCCCTACCGGCCGATTACCTACTGACCGGCCCGAATTTATACGGGCCGGCCTTACGGTCATTATTGATACGGGCCAGGCAGCATTAATACGGGCCGAGTTTTCAAACGGACCGTAACGTTAAACATACCTAGGTGTTTAGTGTTCTATAAAAAGCAAGACTATAGAGCTTTTGCGTGTAGATCTTTTGCGCTGATGTTGATATTTTATTATACAGTAGGTATAATTATACTTTTAAAAACACTTTGGATTATGGGGCTGCGGATTCCGGCGAGGGGGGGGGGGGAGGCAGGGCATGTGCAATTGCAGACGTTGAAAATCCCAAGGTGTGCAAACTGCAAACACTAATTTTTGCACATCCACATTTCATTGCGGGCTCATGCGGGCTAATAAGGGCTCTCACAGGCGCTTGCTTGTCTCAGCCCGATGCTCGAGGGCCCCAGCCCGAGCCTGATGGCCCCGCACCGGAACTTTAAGTCCTAAACAGGTACAGTCCACAGCAGAAGTAATGTGTGGTTTCAGTCATGGGTATGTTCTGCTTCTGAAGCCTAGGAACGATTAGCCAGACTGCAACGAGACTTTAAATGTAGCTTACATGTATCTTCACCCTTGCAGCTACAACTTTGTCTATTGACGTCTTCTTTTCAATCAGTCCGCATTTAAAAATCGTCGGTCAAAGCCATCCGTTGAGATTGGTAAAACCACACATTACTTTAGCGGTGGGCTGTACGTGCGGGTGTTATCTTGCAGGTTATCTCAGGGCCCCATGGGCCAGTATCGAAAGGCTCTCGCCGGCTCTTAAGGACCCCAGCCCCCTTAGGTCTCTTGGGGCCGAAGTCTGAGGGCCCCGCACCGGTACCTAAAAGCCCAGTTATCCCAGCTGGCCCCACGCCAGTTTCTAAGGGCCCTCACCGGCTCTGGAGTGGTGAGGATGACCCGGATACCATTTACTGAAATGGATAGGTCATCTGAGGTCAAATATGGTAAAAAGTAGTTTTTCCACGATATAATGGTGCTTAAAACTAGTAAATAGTGTGGTACCAAACTGTCATGACATGTCGATCGCTAGGTGCAAAAAGACCTGCTTGGGTCAAGACAAGACCTGACCTTGACGTGGGTCGAATAGTGAAAGTGACCTACCGACTACCGAGGCCTATCAAATACATATTTCGAACCATCTCGACGGAAAAAGGATGGTACAAATTTTATGTCTAACGAGTTCAAAACGATTAAGCTAAAACGGTCGGAGCTTGGGCGGGGAAGCTACCCCGCCTGCCCCCCCCCCCCCATCCCCGTGGCGACGATAATGATTGAAACCCAGAGGCTTTGCCTGTAACCGTACTAAGTTGAATTATCGGGCTGCAAATGTAGGTACAGGTAATCGGTCGGCTGCCATTAACCCGCGCTGGGGGGAGGGGGGGGGACTCTACAGAGAACTCCCCTCGCTTTTCTGCAACATCTTCTAAACGACTGGGCGTATCCATGCACACGAAACTTGCAGTACCTACTACCTTGAACCTTCGGCTCCATCACTTTGACACCTCGTGTTCCAATGAAAATTTCTTCGCTTCTCATAGGTCAACCGGAAATAACGTCAGAGTGACGTCATGTTCGGTCAATTTCGATGCAAAACATTCAGCTACGGTAATCGCTCCCAAGAGCTTAGTTTCTTAACTAAATCGTTTTTCTTAGGTGTAGATTTTTATCCGCTGGGACTGAGAGCGTGAGATGATGTCCCCGTATAGCCCAAATCTTTAACGAGCTTGCAAAAGATGACTGATGTCATCACTGTCAACCGTGGAAGCCGTATGGCTACCCATCTACGCTGGAGTACGAAAAACATCATCTCACTAAATCATTTTTCTGAGATGAGAGAACTCAGAATACATACGGATCTGTAGGGTAAGGTGCCTAATTAGCGACCCCCTTAATTTGAGCCGTCATTGCTCACGCTATATGGGTGCCACTGTATTACTGGCTTGATCTTCGAAGAGATCGTACATTTTGCTATTAAAATCCATTCATTTTCTGCACCAATATCCACTAATTTATTTGCACTGAGCATTTTGGCAAACTATTGCAATATAGGGAACTCGTCCCGATTAACGACCACGGTGAGGGTCGCTAATAAGTCTATCGAGAGGAGAACCACTAGCGGTATGCACTGCTAGCGGTTCAAGTGGTGACCGGCTACTCTCAGCCGTGACCGTGTTGGGCGCAAATAGGAAATATGGGTTGCGACACATTTTTGACTACCATGCAGTGCACAGTAACAAGATTCACTACGGGAAAACGGCAATCAATTGGAAAAGGATTGTCGATTTAAATAAAAAAGGTGCATTATCCCGCGCCCCGCTGGGCTATTCAGCCATACGCGCCCTGCTGGGGGGGGGGGGCAGATTCTGCCCCCCCTGTCTAACTTCCGAACCGATGGTCGTAGAAAGACGGGGAAAACGGCAATCGAAAGCTCTCAACAAGGCGGATCTTAAGAGCCCAATTTTTTTTGCTTAAGTAGGTCAGAGGTCAGGTCAAGGTCAGGTGAAGGGTACAAAATACAAGTTTCTACAGTATCGGCCTTGCACCGTAGTTGCCGAAGAATGGACTGAGACTGATTGCCCAAAACGTGTTCTTAGACTACCAAGACAATATTCATTGCACACAATGCCATTCAAAGGTCAAGGTCAAGGTCAGGTCAGGTCAGGTCAGGTCACCAAAAACAAAATATAGAAAAGGGCATGTGCGACACATGTTTTATGGGTCATTTTACTCATGGAATTCAATAGGCACACTCAATAAGTGATATGGACCACCTCTGGATGAATTTCAGGTCGAGGTCAGGTCAAGGTCAGGTCAAGTGAGGTCAAATTTTGAAGTTGGTTGTTAAGGCCTAAAAAGGTGTCTATTCGATGCAGTTTCTCACGGCGAATCGAATGGTGCTATTTTTGTTTCCGTACGAGGTTTAGAACTTCCAAAAAAATCATTTTTCAAAATTTTTGTGTGTTGTGACGTCATAAAATTTTGAATAACTCCCACATTTTTGAACCGATTCTTCTAAAAATTGGTATGTAGGTGCACATAGACCACTTCTTTGACATATATTCCGGTTTTTTCGATAAACTCAAAATTTTGGATTTTATAAATATTTTCCCAAAAAAGTCAGTTTTTTGGAAAAATTTTGGCCAAAATCCAAAATTTTCAAAAAACCGAAATAGCCATTTGATAGACAAAGTAGAATCACGTATAACATTTTTGTTACGTCTTGATTCCTTTAAAAATGAAGATGATAGCGGCGTTTGAAATTTTGCCGTTTTTTAGGCGAAAATGGCGAACATGACGTCACTAAAACGTCAATTTCTCAAAACTTTTCCGACGGATTTTGCTCAAATTTTCAGGGAACGTGTCAAATTGATGTATGATAAGGTACTGAAAGTTTGACGTCGCTAGCGTAACGCGTTTAGAAGTTATTGGCGAAAAACGGGAGGGGGGGCAGATTCTGCCCCCCCCCCCCAGCGGGGCGCGGGTTATCTTAATGTGCATCGCTTTTCATCAGATAGGGTCCAAATGCACACGTTTTGGATAAGAAACTGGCCATTTTCATTGCAACTCCCCTAAAACGTTCCACCAGAAGCACCAACAACCGGAAATGAATTTAGTTTGATAACCAAAGTATGGCAGACCTTTTGACATTGTTTTTACCCCGATTTGTCTTCCCAGCTTTTCTGTAGGGAGGATAGGTTGCAAATAGGAAAGGGTCGCTAATTAGGCACCTTACCCTACAGCGGGGGAAGCCGGGGGAAGCCCGGCATAATAAGCTCTTTTTTTATTTTTATGACATACCTTGCGTGATGTATAAAATGTTGATACCCTGTTAGCTTGATAAGTTAACTGGCCGTGTTGTCCCAAACCAGAGTTGGCCTATACGTTACGTTATTTTGAAGTTTTCGGTAACCCGTAGCTGTCAGTAGGGTAGCCTGGGGCAAGACGCCCCAGACAATTTATTTTGCTACATAACTTTTGTCCTACATCACCTGGAAGGCCAAATTTGTGCTCAATGCGTTCTTTGGACATTTTACTTTAAATTCCACCCCTCAAATTCATTCACTCATGATCGGACTCCAAGCTAGGAAGTGATTTGTGAAGCAACTGCAAATGGGGCATTTTGCCCCAACCCCAGGGCAAAACACCCCACGGCCCGGGGCAAGAAGCCCCATACTCTAGATTAAAGATTAAACATGCTAGTTGACCAAATCTTATGTGAGAGGTCCGTTAGACCTTGGGAGGCACGGCACTGAAGTTAGCACCTTCCATCCTATCAGGTGTTCAGCTATGACACTATTGTATGAGCAGGTTTTTCACCTGCCTCATAAGGCCAAATAATAAATTATTGCCATGCAACTGTCAACCGAATACTTCCTTTGCCACCCGGTTGCTGAGAAAACTACACATAAATGCATAGAAACTTACTGTTTGCCAGCTACCGAACATTAGGAAATGGGTAGTACGAACAACACATGAGGCAAAACGCCCCATGGGGCTTTTTGCCCCGCGACCTACTGGGGCGTTTTACCCCATCACGTAGTTCGGTCAGAAAACAACGCCTTGCACTCCAGCAAGACATAATTTAACACGAACCAACCCGGCATTATAAGCGTTAGATAATAGTTGTTCAAAATACATAAAAGTCGTTAACCTGATGTGGACCATAAAAGAACGCCATGATGCATAACCTGACAACAAAACATAAAAATCGCTCCCAAAACACATTTTTGGCTATATCTCCCTAAGCAGTCATCACAATTTCTTTCCAGTCTGGTCATATAATAATCATATAGTGCACGTTTTATAGAAGAGAGAATATTTCCCCAGATCCTTGCCAGTTCCGAGAAACATCGGTGAGGCGTTTTACCTCGGCGGGGCGACTTGCCCCGGTCTACCCTACCGTTTCGTAGCGTAATTGGGATGTTTCGGTAGCGTAGTACGGAAAATAATAGAATAACGTAGGAACTACGAAATGGATTCCGTAGCAATTACAGGTCAGCTGTATTTGTATAAGGTACATAATTTTTTTTCAGTTTACTCATATCGTCACCAGACCTCCGGCCGTTTACATGGATGTGAGACGCCTGCTATATAAATACCACCGAGTCTTTCTTCCGGCCGGACCGACACCGAGGATTTCCCACTGGGGAGTCCCATGGAATTCTATGTCGGAAGTCCAGCGCATCTAGCGAGTAGCGCGTAGGCACCGCCGCACCGACGATGCTGCAAAGCCGGCGATCAATGTGCGCAGTATTTGGCTTACTAGAGACTAACCGTTTCCACTGGGTAGTGGATGATGACATGTTGCATAACGTAGTACGATAAAATAATTTGCTGCGTTAATTAACAAATACCGTAATTCAGTAACGTAGCAATATATAACGTATCGTGATTCGGTATCGTAGTTTTGGCCAAAAAAGCAAACGTAGCGTAACGTAGTGCGTAACGTAGCGTAGCGCAGGCCAACTCTGTCCCAAACACGGTTGCCTGGCCGTGTTGTTTACGTTTTTTTTTAGATTTCACCTCTGTCGATCGCCCCCCCCCCCCCCCAGTCAAAAATCCGTGGCGACGCCCCTGCCTGCAGCCTCAACGAATAACTTCTAGTAAAGTTATCCATCAAACCAAATACCATCGACCTCCTAACCTTTCGGTAATGCCACCAGGCGCCAACAGCTAACAGCTCTGTCCGCAATTCATTGCTTTGGTGCATCTGTACCGGCCGAGCAACGAGTTGCCACGCGGCGCGCAGCCGGCGCCAAGTGCAGCTGCACCTAGCGAGCGAAGAGCTAGCACGCGGCGCGCCGATTTGGCGCGCTTTTGGTTCCCGCGCTTTCCTGCTATTTGGCGGGAGACAGCTAGTGGCGGCGGCGGCGGCGGCGGCGGCGGAAGCACAGAGCAGCCACCGGCAGTCGGCTCTGGTTGTCAATAAATATAAGCGGGATCCACTGTATAATACCTAGTGGCGTCATATTACCTAGTGACGTCACATCGTGAAGATGTGCCGCTAAACACGACGCATTCGCCACCTGTCAAGCAAGCCTAAAACTAATAGTTTATAACACATATGCCAGGTGGCGCTACTGAGTCCCTTGAGTGGCTCCATCTTTTCTGTATTGTTTTGGATGATACGATTCTGGATGTTGCATGCTTGGATGTTTCGCTCTTGGATGAACCGTCTTTGGATGATACGATTCTCAGATATTCTCGTGCTGCCATTTTGGATGATACGGTTTTGGATTCTGCATCCTTGGATGTTTCGCTCTTGGATGCTCTGAATGCTCCCAAAAGGGCCGATTTTGGATGTTATTTGGAGGTTTTGATCACTGGATGCTGCGGTTTTGGTTGTTGCGTATTTTGGATGCTGCGCTCTTGGATGCTTTAATAGTCCCCCGGAATAAGTTGCCAATGAACTGCAGTTGCAGTCTGTACCTGAAATACCAATTGTGTTACGGTACTGTTGATACTGTCGATCCCCTGGTGGCAGAAATGTTAAAGTTATAGTTAAGGCATAGCTCCTATAGATGACGCCTTTGACGGCTGGAAACTGATAATCTCGTCCCCTGATTATGCTAACAGCTATGCCCAACTTTTTTGTGCATGGTGATTCTTACATGAAAACTATCTAATTGCATGTTAACCAGCGTGCGATTTTTAGCTTAGTTTTCGCTACTTTTAGGTACTTTACCTTGCCAAGTGCCACCTACTTTCAAAAGGTCAGCGCCACCCCTGTCATATCCAGCAGGAGCTGCGTGCTCGGTGCTATCACCCATTGGCAGTGAGAAATATTGATCAATGGTCATCGCCCAGCACCATTTGTCTTTCCATTGGCTACGTTCGCATAGTATGCACTATGCATTAGTGATGTCAATTGTCAATCACAGAAAATCAGAACACCGATAGCGTTGGTAATATCATTAATATCAGTATAGTCGTTTATGGTCAGTGACTTGACCTGACCTGAATAATATGCGGTTGGTGTCACAAGATCTGGCCTGAATCAACGCGCCTGATTTTGGTCCCCTATGGTCAACGAGTTCGGAGCAATCGTGAAAAGTCGTCTGGGTGTGGCACCTCTTCGGCGGGTCAGGGTTAAAGCTTGAGTTAAACGTTTTAAACAATTTCTTTGGTTATTATATTAACTCTCAATAACTTGGTCTTATTGATATAGGTGGTCTTATTGATATGCGTATTCATTAATTAATCTGGTACCGAAATTCATTATCCCTTCATCCTTGTAATGTTCACGAGTTTCTCGTTTATTGGATACGGTTTGCATGCTTTCGGCTCATAAGAATTGCTTCAATCAGATTTCAGAATACTTTATAAAAAAGATGCTTGCTTTTATATCAATACCCAACAATGACCTGTAGTCGATAGTTCCGATGTTTATATATTTCCGATATTTCCGATGAGACTGTTGAGCCCATCCCGCATGGGCAGGTCAACCAGCCGCAGCCATCCTGGGCCCGATCTCACCAAATGCGGTAAACTCGCTTCGGGTAGCTGCAGCCTGCAAGTTACCGCACCGAAATAACCCCAAGCAAATAATCCAGGCTCACCGGCCCAAGGGCCCAGCGCCTTGGAGATAGAATTGGATAGAATAGAATCAATGGTTAGGAGTTGCTACTGCCAGTCCTGAAGATACGACGGCGGATAAAAGGCACAACTCACCAGTTTTTTTTTTTGCTTTTTTGGCGGACCAAGGCTGAAAAGTGAAATCCCATGCTTCTTTTCAGGTGTTTATGTATTATCATTATTATTATTAGATCGTGTATTCCACTAACCACAAGCATAAAGTGGGCGTTACAGTAGAAAGTACGTTTATTGAGCTACTTACTTCAAAGCAAAACATGACGTTCTTATGCACGTATAGGCTAGCATAATCTTCTTGTGCACGTATTCTTATGATATTTATCAAGCTTCTCTTTTTTCGTCAACGCTTTGTTTTCAAATAGGTATGTCTAACATCAAATCAAAGGTACAGCATGTGTATACAGCTGGCTTTGTGGACCACCGATTTGCATCTCTGCGAATTCCCACCACCCCTCACCCGTACATTGGTCTCTGACCACTGCGCCTTGGGCCTTTCAGCGGTCGTGCAGCCTTGACCGCCGTGCCTGGGTATAAAATGTCGCTCGAGCGCCGGCAATGCCAGTCCAACACTGGAGCGCACACGCAACATGAAGGTGAATGATAAGTAAATAATAACTGTATTCGGTAACTGTAGAGAAAATAAAGTCAACCATCACTTCACCTTTGTCTTCGACAGTATTTTCCTTCCAAGATTATTAAAGCAATTACCTCATAAACTTCACATAAGTTTTATTTTATAGAATCGTATATGTAAAATGACCGTTGCGAGCATTCCGTTTATCTGAACAAATATTACGCCTTTTTCAGCTCTTCCTGATCGCCGCCCTGGCCGCCGTGGCCGCCGCCCAGCACGGCAACAGCTACGGACACGACGAGTACGACGCCAAAACGCCGTGAGTAGCGTGACTCGGTCATAAATGCGCTGTCAATGCCGGTATTACTGACTGTTCGGAACATAGCAGTAGCTTCACTGAACTTGCATGGCCTGCAAATGCCAAGCCTTACCGTAATGCATCAATTCATTCATTCATTCGTTCGTTCGTTCGTTCGTTCGTTCGTTCGTTCGTTCGTTCGTTCGTTCGTTCGTTCGTTCGTTCGTTCGTTCATTCGTTCGTTCGTTCGTTCGTTCGTTCGTTCGTTCGTTCGTTCGTTCGTTCGTTCGTTCGTTCGTTCGTTCGTTCGTTCGTTCGCTCGCTCGCTCGCTCGCTCGTTCGTTCGTTCGTTCGTTCGTTCGTTCGTTCGTTCGTTCGTTCGTTCGTTCGTTCGTTCGTTCGTTCGTTCGTTCGTTCGTTCGTTCGTTCGTTCGTTCGTTCGTTCGTTCGTTTGTTCGTTCGCTCGCTCGCTCGCTCGCTCGTTCGTTCATTCACTCATTCATTCTGTTCCGTACAAATTAGTCACGAGTTTTCCGTTTTTTATCAAAATGTCGGCTGTGCTGTGAACTCTTGACTTTTGATTCTGATTTATCTCCCAACGCTTGTTTTGTCTGTCAACCGTTCTTCTCGTCGCTTCCGGCCGGCCGGCCCTCGGCGGCCCGAGCCATGTGAGGCCATGTGTGGGCCACTTGTCACCGTCCTGGGCCGACGGCCGCGTCCAAACCCGAACAGTTGTTCAACGAGCGTCGCCAGGGAGAGGACCCGACAGCCCTCTGGCACGACTGAATATAACCCCAGCCGATAGCGAGCGTGTCGATTGAGTGAACCGCGAGCCGCGATATCGAACCGAACAACAACACATTCATTCGAACATTCATTCATTCATTCATTCATTCATTCATTCATTCATTCATTCATTCATTCATTCATTCATTCATTCATTCATTCATTCATTCATTCGAACATTCATTCAATCATTCATTCATTCATTCATTCCCTCATTCATTCATATTGTATTGTTTCAGGTACGCGTACGACTACGCCGTACACGACCCGCACTACGGCGCCCAGTTTAACAAAAAGGAGACCAGTGACGGCGGCAACGTCGAGGGCTCCTACAGCGTCGTGCTGCCCGACGGCCGTACCCAGCACGTCAAGTACTACGCCGACCACTACGGAGGCTTCAACGCCGACGTGTCCTACGAGGGCTACGCCCAGTACCCGGAGCACCACGCGCCTGCCTACAAGGCAGCTCCTGCCTACAAGCCCGCTCCTGCTTACCACGAGCCCGCCTACAAGCCCGCCTACAAGCCGGTCCATAAGCCCGCCTATACGCCTACCTACAAGGCCGCTCCGCTCTACAAGCCGGTCTATTAGCAAGTCTAGTCTATTATAAAGTCAACAGAACAATTACATTTATGCATACTAAAATTTAGCACCGGCCATGGTCGGCATTGTCTGTACCTGAGCAGTGTATCAGTTCGCTTACTTTGCCTTTGTACATATGTTATGTGTATGCTGTTAACTATGTGTTATGTATGGAAGTCTTTGTCTATGATGTTAGATGTCTAAAATGTGTTTTGTCTTTCATGTACTTTTATGTCTGTGGTTTGCGAAATAAATACTGATGTCTTGAAACTACACAATTCTATTTTACCTTCTTCTATGATATGTACACACAAGCTTATCATTTTAGCTCCGCTTGATAATAACCCGCGCCCCGCTGGGCTATTCAGCCATACGCGCCCTGCTGGGGGGAAGGGGGGGGGGGCAGATTCTGCCCCCCTGTCTAACTTCCGAACCAATGGTCGTAGAAAGACGGGGAAAACGGCAATCGAAAGCTCTCAACAAGGCGGATCTTAAGAGCCCAAATTTTTTGCTAAAGTAGGTCAGAGGTCAGGTCAAGGTCAGGGCAAGTTCAGGTCAAGGGTACAAAATGCAAGTTTCTACAGTATCGGCCTTGCACCGTAGTTGCCGAAGAACGGACTGAGACTGATTGCCCAAAACGTGTTCTTAGGCTACCAAGACAATATTCGTTGCATACAATATCATTCAAAGGTCAAGGTCAAGGTCAGGTCAGGTCAGGTCAGGTCACCAAAAACAAAATATAGAAAAGGGAATGTGCGACACATGTTTCATGGGTCATTTTATTCATATAATTCAATAGGCACACTCAATAAGTGATATGGACCACATCTGGATGTATTTCAGGTCGAGGTCAGGTCAAGGTCAGGTCAAGTGAGGTCAAATTTTGAAGTTGGTTGTTAAGGCCTAAAAAGGTGTCTATCTGATGCAGTTTTTCATAGCGAATCGAACGGTGCTTTTTTGCTTCCGTACGAGGTCTAGAACTTCCAAAAAAAGATCATTTTTCGAAAATTTTGTGTGTCGTGACGTCATACAATTTTGAATAACTCCCACATTTTTGAACCGATTCTTCTAAAAATTGGTATGTAGGTGCACATAGACCACTTCTCTGACATATATTTCGGTTTTTCGATACGCTCAAAATTTTGGATATTATAATTATTTTCCCCAAAAAGGCGATTTTTTAATCCAAAATTGTCAAAAAACCGAGGTAGCCATTTGATAAACAAAGTAGAATCACGTATAATCTTTTTTGTTACGTCTTGATTCCTTAAAAGATGAAGATGTTGGCGGCATTGAAATTTTGCCGTTTTTGAGGCGAAAATGGCGAACATGACGTCACCAAAACGTTATTTTCTCAAACATTTTCCGATGAATTTCGCATTGATGTATGATGAGGCACTGAAAGCTTGACGTCGCTGGCGTAACGCGTTTAGAAGTTATTGGCACAAAACGGGAGGGGGCAGATTCTCTCCCCCCCCCCCCTAGCGGGGCGCGGGATAAGAAATAAGGATTCCAAAAATCAATTATCGCCAAGCCAATTTCGGCATATTTTCATAGAACTGTCTAGAGATGCTTGGCATCTCACCATCTCGTCCATAAGAAAGTTATAGCTCTGCAGTCTGCGGAAAAGGGGCTTGCCAGCAAAAGTATTTTATCACCCGTGCTATGTCTAGGTTACAGTGACCGATAAAAGTGATAAAATAAAAGTGACCTGACCTGAACTTGATACGAGATAGAAGACAACATATCAGGACCAACGTAAGGCTGAGCAGGAGTCTGCGTGAGCCCTGTGATCTTCAGAAGCCCACCCATGTATGTTTTCACTTAGAGGCCAGTTTAGGGCCCTCCGAGACCAGTACAGGGCCTGCAGACTGCAACGGCCAGTAGTTTGAGACCATCAGAGACCGAGTTGGGCTCTTAGAGGCTAATGTGGGTCCTTACTCATTACAGGTCAACATGGGGCCCTCAGAGGTCAGCGTGGGGCCCTAAAAGACCGGCATGAGCCGTCGTTGGACCCCAGAGGCCAGCAGAGGGCCCTCAAAGGCCAAGATGGGCCCTCCTCAGAGGCCAATGCAGGCCCTTAGAGGCCGGCATCGGGTCTTCAGCACTCAGCAGCCAGTGTGGGGCCCTCATTGGCACCTAAATGTTCGTCTTGGGACACCAGAGACAGCAACAAGGCCATTAGAGACCGGTGTGAGACCCTCAGACGCCGGTTGGGGCCCCTGAGGCCGGTTAGGGGCCCTCATAGGCCAGATGTGGGGCCTCAGGTCGATGTGGGCTCTTAGCGGTCAACGTGGGCGCTTGACCGGCACTGAAGTTCCCTCAGAGGTCAGTGTAGAACGCTCAAAGACCGGTGTGGGAGCTATATTAATAGCTGGGCGTGGTTTTTTTAGCCACGTGACGATCGAATCAGGGCCAGGGCCCCATACACCTATGGGGGCCCATCGGTTGCTTGAGGGAGGGGGGGGGCAAATGATATGATGGCCCCCTTTATGTGCCTTGTTGGGCATGGCCCTGATGCCCCCCCCCCCCCCCCAGCGACCGCCACTGTGTACACATTACATACAGGCCTCTGAGATTACATACTAGCGCATGCAAACTCTATGCAGGCCCCGGAGGTCCCACGCTAATCCTTTAAGAAACCAAGCCGGCATACGGCATCACCACCGGGCTTCTGAGGTGCACAGCACCAAGCCATGAGGTCTTATGTGTCGTAGAGCCACGCTCATTTGGCAGGCCAGGGCCCACCCGCCACTGGCGAAGAGGGTCTCATGCCAGCCATTGCTGGGCCTACGAGAGCCTCAAGTAAACCCACGCTGATATTCCATTTAAGATCCGGCCATACTCGTGAACCGGTGCCAGCGACGCTGACCGCCAAATTGACAGAATGCGAAACTGAGCCCACTCATGAGTGAAATTTACGTCCTTTGATGGCGCAAGAGAGATTTCTGAAACATACAAAAAGCTTTTCTAGGACTTTTGTTCGATCTGAAAGGTGGGGCCAAAAGATAGTATGGCCCCACCTTTCAGCACCAAGGGGGGGGCCATGGCCCCCGTGCCCCCCCCCCCTGGGACCGCCTATGGGTGCATTCGCCGGATAGCCCGTCGTGAAAACGGCTAATATCAGCGAGTTATGTCATGTCGCCTACTGACTGCCATTGCGTCTACCCCAGGAATTATCTTTGTGAGTGAGTGGTGACTAAACGTCTCCATCATGACTCGGCTGTCTCTGAGCTCCGACACTCAGTCACGCCGTTTGACTTCCCTGTCACGTCTCGCCACGGCCTGGTTGTTGTGTTTATTCAACAATCACAAAGACAGGGAAACTAAGGCAATAACCAACAAGCGAACAGAATGAAAAGTATGGCCTACTGGATAGTCAGTGCCAAATAGATACATATTTTCATTTGCTCTGTTTTGAAATTGATCTCTAATCTCTATGTTATCGAGCACAGGCAAGAGATACCCATTAGATTAACTATCAAAAATGGTCGATTGCGCAAGCTTCCCGCTCACTATGTAGCGCTGAAATATCACAGTGACCACGCTGTTCGATCTCCGGCCACTCCCGAGCGCAATTTGCGCTGCTCCCACTCTCACCCCTCCCCCCTCCCACTCTCCCCTGTCCCGCCCGGCGACACCACGCCCTTGGCCTCGACGGAGCGCCCCAGGCGGCGGCGGCCGTATAAAACTAGCCGGCACCGTGGCGGCTCCAACAGAGCATCAACACCTCAGTCAGACAACATGAAGGTAAGCGTGACACCAACTGCCGCAGCCGTACCTATATGCTATACTCAACTAATGGTATAAGATAGGTGAGATTGAAAGACATAAATGCGACGTTCTAGTTTGTGGTTTGTGAGGAGGGAACAGGAGATGTGATTAACGATTTAAACACAATTTTAACAAAACACTTGCCAGAAATTTCTCTTTTTTTTGGCGACGTTGCAATGCATACAAAAGAGGAAATTTTCATAACTTTTCACAGAACTAACAGCACTAACACAGAAAATGCTTAGTGCTTGATGCTTACGGCTGTTCACTACACATTCCAAGTGAAAGGAATGTGTTGTGAACATTCCTGCGACTGCGCTTTCAAGCCGCCACACCACAAACTAGCGGCGTGTCTGACGTGTCCCGCGTCTCTGTTTCAGCTGTTCGTGATTGCCGCGCTGGCCGCGGTGGCTGCGGCCGCCCCGCAGCACGGAGCCTCCTACGGACATCAGGAAGGATACAAACGCCCGTAAGTGGAGTTGTTCCGGTGCTATTGTTCTGTGTGTCACCTATATTTAATCTGCCAGTCGGTCCACCCGCCGTTATTAGGTTACTCAATCATGCGAAATCATGCAATAAGTCAATTTTAGATTTTTTGAATTCATCAGATAGCTTTTCTGCATACTTCGCGGGGCATTCCAGTAAAGGCTGAAACAGACTCTTTCCGCGTTCAGGAAATCGCATGCGAGAGCCTATTCAAATACATTATAATTCTTCTCGCATCAATCGCTTGCGGGAGGTGCGTGCGATTGATGCCAGCGTGCTTCCATGCATTGTAAAACCCGATTTATTGTATCATTTTGTTGCGATAAACCGGAATTTCAAAACATTTCAGGTTATTACATCATCTTATGATGCAATAAATTGAAATGTCAGGATTTAACGTGAAAGGTCGGGAAAAAAATTTACAGCGACATCTGAGAACGTTGTAATAAATCGGGTTTATTACCTCACGCGACTTGCACAGATTTTGAACAAAGTGGAAAGACGTCGCTGTTCTGATATGAAGAGCTACCATATTTGAAAATCACGATTTGAATATCCTGTTTATTTGAACATTTGCGCAGGGCATTTCCCTATATGGCCTCTTTCAGCTTAGGCCAAAGTGGCGCACAACCTGTTATGCAATGCAGCATGCATCTGCCATTTTGTATTTATATACACTGTGCCATTTTGCACCCATTTTGAAGTGAAGTTACTTCGATTACTTCGGAGGGTGTGGACGTGGAGTTGGTGTCAGTGTGGAGGTTATGTTGATGTTGCAGGTAAGTTTTAGGGTTTTCATTGTTGAATGTTGATTCAATCGCAATTCAACTTCGGAAAATATTAATAAATTTATGCAATATCCCCATGCAGACAGCCATCCTTTGCAAATTTACCCACCAAACTAAGCAACCAGATGCAATCAAATACCTACTGATTAAATGCTCCATAGAAACCAACTGAATTTAATATTTTAATTCAATCTAAGTAGGTATGCTAGTTAACAATTGAATGACTTTACCTTTGATGGTATTGGGCTGGGTCCAATGTTTTACATGATAATAATATCTGCATGATATGGGTACCTATTGGGTATTGATGTTTCGGGGCTTCGTAGGGGTAGTAGTAGAGCAGGCGTCACACTTCTTTTCGCAACCAAGGAGAGGCGCTGTAGGTACTAGGTTAGGTTGTAGATTTTAGGTGGTTTAGGTGGTAGATTCTAGGTTGTAGGTTGTAGGTAAGGTTAGGTTCAGTTTGGTTTGGTTTGGTTCGATAAGAAAGCAACTTTGGGTAGAGCGCCTTTCCTTGGTTGCAAAAAGAAGTGTGACGCCTGCTTTACGACTACCTTCGTAGATAACCTGCATGGTTAAAAAACTTAAACAATTTTGTTTTTACTGCCTGTAATCATTTTATTATTTACATTAAGTTGTATGGATAGGTTCTGAAATCATGCTTACAAAATGTCATTTGTATTTTCTTACCCCATCAAAGAAGATAAATGAAAATCTAGCAATGGCTCGGAATGCTCGGAATTGCCTTTAAGAAATCCACTTAGCTCTTGGACACTGCTGTTATTGCTATTTTGACATGTTTGGCCAATTTCTTAGTTGTGACTTATGCTACTGCACAAATTAATTGCTTACATTTTCTCCTTTACTAAATTAGCACATGGTCACTCCCTATATGCTTATAAATTTGGCATTGGTAGGGCAGACATAGCACGAGCTACCATATGTGATGCTGTAGATTGTAGGTTTTAGGTTGTAGGTTGTGGTTGTAGATTGGGTAATTTCTTCCAGTGATTGAAAGACTTTACTTTCGGCGAATTAAACTTTGTGATTGTTGTGGGCTGTGGCTGGGTAATGCTTGTTTTTGTTACATTACATTTATTTCTAACTCAGTGGACACTTAACTTTTGACTGGCATGCTATCGTTATGGGGTTTACCCATTGATTTCAGTTTCCCTGAAAAGTGAGTACAAAATTATATTTTTTTCTATGATGAGTACTGAGTACAAAAATCTTTGGTGTCTGGAGACACCAATCAGCGGCAACTTTTGCAACACTGGAACATAGGGTACACCAATGGTGGGCAGGTGGGTAAGTGCCCACCCACTTTTCGAGTGGGGGCCAACCATGTGTTTTGGCCCACCCACTTTTTACTCTAGGCCCTCGTCTCGATTTGAGAGGACGTCGTCACCTCCCATAATAAACAAACTTGGTAAAAATAAGTTCCACGAATCCCCACGCACGGACTCCAAGGGGCCGTGATGGATCCAAGGAGGCCCTCTATTCATACTTGACAGTCGAAGCGCCTGAGACTGATGGCCTGAGAGGCCCTAGTGGATCTGAGGAGGCCCCAATATCCACACTGGTCTGGGGAGGCCACTGACACCGGCGGTCTGGGAGGCCCCTTTATCCACACTAGTCGGAGGTCTGAGACTGGTGGTCTGGGAGGCCCCTCCCCTCCATCCACACTAGTCAGAATAGGCCCCTGACACTGGCGGTCTAGCCGAGGCCCCCTACCCTCACTAGTCAGAGGAGGCCCCTCTATCCTCAATAGTCAGAAGAGGCCCCTGAGACTGATGGTCTGGGAGGCCTATCCATCTACACTGTAGTCAGAGGAGGCCTCTGAGACTGATGACCTGAGAGGCCCTTATAATCACACCAGGCAGAAGAGGCCCATGAGACTGATGGACTGAGAGGCCCTTCTATTCATACTGGCCACAGGAGACCCCCCAAAACTTTCTGTCTGGGACTGGGAGGTCCCTCAATCCGGCACCAGTCTGAAGAGTCCCCTGAGACTGATGGCCTGGGAAGCCCTTATATTCACACTAGGCAGAGGAGGCCCCTGAGACTGATGGTATGAGAGGCCCTCATATCCACACCAGTCAGAAGAGGCCCCCGAGGCTGATGGCTGTGAGGCCCTTCTGTTCATATAACTGGCCACTGGAGGCCCCTGAAACCGGTGGTCTGGGAGGGCCCTCTATCCAAACTAGTCAGAAGAGGCCCCTGGGACCGATGGTCTGAGAGGCTCTTATATTCATACTGGCCACAAGAGGCCCCTAAGACTGATAGTCAGAGAGGTTCACTCCTAATGAATCTGAGGGGGCCTTCTATCCACATTTACACTTTTCTAGGGAGGCCCCCGAGACTGATGGTCTGAGAGGCCCTTTTATTTATACTGTCCACAGGAGCCCCCTGAGATTAATGGTCTGAGAGGCTCTTCTATTTATACTAACCAGAAGAGGCCCTAGGATTGATGGTCTAACAGGCCCTTCTATTTATACTAGCCAGAGGAGGCCCATGAGACTGATTTTCTGAGAGGCCCTTCTATTCAAACTAGGCAGATGAGGCCCCTGAGAATGATAGTCCGAAGAGCCAGGTGGCGGCAACTTGCCGTGGCCATATTTCGGCTCGGTAGAGCCCCACAGAGCACATGAGAGCACCTCAAGGGGTCCTAAGTAGACACGCTTATTCCCATAAGGGTGCCACGCCGGCTTCTGAAGGCTCCTTGTAGGCATCTAAGGGCCCTTTCCGGCCTCTAACGGCTCCACCCGCCTGTGATGGCTCCACACCAGTGTTTATGAGCGCCACACAGCGGCGCCTTTGAGGGTCATACTAGTGTCTCTTAGGGCCCTATATCGGTGGCTCTGGGGGCCCCACACCGGCGCCTCTGTGGGCCACCACACCTGTGCATCTCAAGGCTCTATAAGTACATATGAAGGACCCACACCGACACCTCTGAGGGCCCCACACCAGTATCTCGGAGCTCTGAAGGCCCTACACCGGTGACTCTGAGGACTCACCGGCTCCTGAGAGCACCATGTTGAATGTTGATGTCTAACGGCTCCACAAGGCCACTGAAGGCACCACACAAGCCAAGCTCTCACTGAGCTCTAATGTCCATGTACCGGCCTCTGAGGGATTTAAGCCAGCGCATTCATAGCTCCACACCAGCAATTGTAAGGGCTTCACACTGAAGTATCTGAGGGTTCCACACCGGTGTCTCTAAGGGCCACATACCGGCATCTCAGAGGGCCCCATACCGGCGTCTCCGAGGGTCCACATCTGGCGGGCACCCATCATCGACTGAAGGTCCCGACTCCGAGAGCCCCATCTGCGTCTGGGAGTAACATGCCGTCTTAAGAACCACAGCGGCTCCTCTGTCGAAAGATGGGCGTCTGCATGCCAAAGGGGAGCGGTTCTGAGACAGTAGGGCACCTACGTGCAATAGAAGGGCGCCTATGAAGCCCTTAGGTGTGCCTTAATGCGAAAGAGGGGTGCCTCTGAGGCCTACATATATGGGCGTCCACATGCAATAGAGGTCTGCACTGCAATGGATCGATGCCATGAGGGTGCATTCATAAGAAACAGGGGCGCCGGCATGGCAAAGAGAGGCGCCTTCAAGTGTCCATAAAAGAGAGACGCCTATGATAAGCGCACATTGTATGCGACAACGGGGCGACTGTGGGACATATAGGGATGTCTCTGATGACTATACATAGGGCGCTTATATGCCAAAGAGGGCGCCTATAAAGCTAATGGGGGCACCTGGGAAACGAGGAAGACATTTGTGTAAGGGTTTTCAGGGGTCATGCACCGTTTGCGGCATATAGATTCTAAAAAAAAAATCGGAGGGAGAATAAGTTTTAAAAATGGTGCGGACTTCCCGCACTGTTCGCTGAAGCGGTTACGCCCCTGGGTACATCTGCTCGATCTCAGAAGCTAGATTTGGAGGTCATACTTGAAAGCAGCCGGCAGGACGAGGCAAAAGTTGGAGGCCCCTGAAAATAGGAGGCCCCCTGGAAAAGGAGGCCCCTTGACAGGGTGGCCCACCCACTTTTCATGACGTTCCTACGCCCGTGTTCCCATCAAAAGGTTCGGACTAAATTTATTTTTAAAAAATCAAATCAACATGACAAATAGTTGTTGGATTAACTATGCACGATGTACGTCAGACACGTACCCAGGATTTCGCCCACGAGGGGATCACCTGCTCTTGAAGGGGCCCGCGAGTCACCCGGGGGCCCGGGGTCAGCCCAGGCAGGGACGTATCCAGGACCTTTCGATGGGAGGGGGGCACGGTGGGTCCGGTCCCACTGGCAGACAGGCCTCTTTAAAACGGTCTGCCCTGAGAAAATGTTAAAAATTGGCACGTAAAAATACCATTTATGCCCAAGGAGTGTGCCTAATGTGCATGGTATTTTACGAGCAAACGAAGCAAGCGAGCTCCTCAGTCACCGGTGTGAAAGGCCGTCAGATGCGCTGGTGTTGAGTCCTCACAGCCGCCGTTGCGGGCCGCGGGGCCTTAGGGCTTAGAGACACTGGTGGGGCCATCATTGGCATGTGCGTGGCCCTGCACAGTGGCCTGAAAGTGGAAAGTGGCCTTTCATAGTTCATAGACTAAGACTGGCAAGGACACTCAGAGGCTGGTAAGAGGCCATCACTGGTACTGGCCCAGTCACTGGTACGTGGCCCTCAGAGACGCTGGTTTGGGGACTCTCAGAGCCGCCGATGTAGGCCCTTAACCCACGTTCGTGTAGGGGAGGGGTCGAACGGCCCCCTCGGTTTTTCGCGAATAACTCGCGTAAAAAGCGGCCGATCGCGACGAAACTTTCAGTACCCTCGGGTTATTCAATTTTACACCTACCCTAAAAATTTCATGACCCTGACCTAAATGACCTTTGACCTGTGACCTACTTTTCGAGCCCATGTTTGGCCGGAATCGCGGTTCGGCGTATGTCGGCTCGCATTAGCCGCGCGTTTCCAGTCTTTTCGTGGTTTCAGGCGTTCAAACATGTGATATGATGTTGCCCCCATGCATTAGGGTGGGTGTCAAGGTCACCTGAAGGTCTGGTCAGGTCATTGACCTTTGATGACCTCGGTTCACTTTTTCGAGTTTTACATGTTTCTAGGCTAGTTTTTGGAGCTGAATTCGAATTTAGCAACCATATGAACATTAACGAAGTAGTTTTGGTGCCTTCGTAACATGTTACGAAGCTGTCAGAGGCGGTTGACACCTACTGCGAAGACCCGGCAGGACCCCTACTGGTTGACCTGACCTGACCTGACCCGGCCCAGTTAAAATGCATGAGGACATCATCTGTGATCAAAATTAACATGATATTCGTGATCAACACCCCGAAAGCCCCCATATCAGCCACACTGCCACACTACGACGTTCTAACAGGTCCCGATTTTCCCGACTTCTGGGTCTTTGACCTGACCTGGAAGGTCAACCAATGAACTAGGACCTTAATATTGGGTGTCATCGGTTTCCTCTCGTCACGGGCAACACGCTCGTTTTTTTTTCTGCGAAACTCTAGCTCAATCATAGGCGAAACGGCAAGGGGGGGGCAACGGGCCCCCGCCCCCTTACCTATACGTTCGCGGCTGGAAAAACACCAATACGGGCGAGGGTTAATGTTACTACAATACGGCGAGGGTTACGGGCGATGCGCTGATGTGGGTCCCTTGGAGATGGCGTGAGGGGCCTCGCAGGTGCCGATGTGGTGGCTTTTAGAAACACTGGTGTGGGCCGTGGGGCTATCACAGACGGGTGTGGAGCCATTGCAGCTGATCCCTCATTGGCCGTTACTAGGGCCCTCAGAAGCCGGCAAGGTCTCTCAGAAACCGGCGCATTGGTCCTTTATGGAGATAAGTGTGGCTACATAGGAGCCCATCTGACTCATTGAGTGGTCTCCAGGCCTTGACACAATTCTATTCGACCGACCTCCTCGTACAGGAGATTCTTCTCCGTCTGACAGCCCTCGACCGAGAGGGAACATCAATCACTTTTTGCTGGATCCCTAGTCATGTTGGTGTTGCTGGCAATGAGCGGGCGGACGGATGTAAAAGTTTCAATGATACAAGCGGCAATATTTAGTGTATGCACCTCTCACACCTTGACTGCCAATAACACTTGTTTTCAGGTTGGCGTCAGTCTCCACTATCCAATCACAGATGGATACCAAACGAGGTGAGTTACAGTCACTGTCGAAGTATTCCTTGGTTTGCAGAATATTGGAATCCATAATCTAGGGGAAAGTGGTAGAATCTTTGGATGAAAACAGTGTGATAGGCAATATCCAGCATGAGTTAAATAAAGGCTGTTTATGTTTAACCTAGACTTTTTTGAAGCTGCGACAGATACAAACACTTTTGGCAAAGAAAGCAGTTTGATGTAGGTAGCATACCTTGACCTCAATAATGCGTTTGATAAAGTACCACACATAAGGATAGTATTGCAATTGAAGCTGCAAGGCATGAAGGGGAATATACTAGACCCGGTTGACAGGACGCCAGCAGCGTATAGTGCTAAATGGGTGAAGGGCAAGGTGGGAAAAATGTTCTGATTGGGGTTCCTCAGAGCTGTATTAGGTCTCATGTTCAAAATTTATGTAAATACAATCGACGAAGGCATAGCTTAGTAGAGTGCTCAAATTTGCAGATGCTATTAACCTGCGCCGTGCTGGTGGTCTGAGTTTTTAATGTCATGCTGGGGGCTCAGCGGTCAAGGTGGGCGCATGACCGCCACTGAGGGACCCTCAGAGGTCATTGTAGGACCCTCAAAGACCGGTATGGGAGCTGTGCGAATAGCTGGCGTGTGTTTCTTGAGCCTCGTGATAATCGAATAAGGGCCAGGGCCCCATACCCCCATGGGGGCTCATCGGTTAGTTTGGGGGGGGGGGCAATAAATGCTATGATGCCCATGATTTGCCTTGGGGGGGGGGGGCAGTGGCGCGGGAGCCGGGGGGGGGGGCTAGGGGGTGCTGAGCCCCTCCAACTTTTCGGCTGGGAAGGGGGGCTCGTAAGGTATTTGAGCCCCTCCAACTGGAGGGATCGAAATCGGAAATATACCAACATAATTTCATAGATTCATACATAGGCGCGGGAACCGGGGGCAGTGGGGCAGCTAGCCCCCACAACTCTGGGGCCGTGGGGGCGGTGCCCCACAACTTTTCATAAGGTCAGGAACCGTTGGGGCAGCTTGTCCTCCCCAAATTAGGGGTTGTGGGTCACAAAGGAAGAAAGCATTTAAGTGAAAAATCCAATCACATTAAACGCATGACATTATCTTATAGTTAACTCCGTAACGTTGTCAGCATCGTGTGCTTCATTCAACTCAGTGTTGGCTGCCTAATTATTGGCCGGCCGCCTCTCTCTCTCTCTCTCTCTCTCTCTCTCTCTCTCTCTCTCTCTCTCTCTCTCTCTCTCTCTCTCTCTCTCTCTCTCTCTCTCTCTCTCTCTCTCTCTCTCTCTCCCCTCCCTCCCCTCCCCTCCCCTCCCTCCCCTATGTCCTATTCACCGATCCTCACTGCTCGCTCGGGCCGCGTAGAGTGAGGCTCTGCCGACTCGCTCTGACCGCCCGCCGGTGACGTCACGGCCCCTCCGGCAAGGTCAGGTCAGGCCACCGCTCGCTAGTGCCGGCCGGACTTGTCGGTCCGAAGCCATACTAGCTCCGGAACGCTACGGCAAAGACTGGTTAACCGGAATAGAGCCATATCGACCCAAACTCTTATTCCGACGGCGTTCCGTTTACACCGGCCCAAATCTGGCGTGCCGGAGTCGCTAGGGCAAAACGGACTTGAGCCAAACCAATTGCTGGCTGGGAAACTTCCTTTAGTATTTTATGTTAGCTAATAGCTATCAATATTTGACAGGGCGCATAGCTGGATCATATGGGAAGAGGATGCTGCTTGCTGCTCTCCACTCCCGTGGCAGACATAAAGGCGCGCAGCGTCACTCACGTAAAAATGGACGAGGTAAGACGTGACTATGGTGCCTACATTTGTGTTGTTACCAGTTACTCAGTCCACCCAAATCTACTTGTATCTATGCTAATCAACACATCATAATTCAATCGTTTTTCTGGTTTTTCTTTAGACATTGTTCTTTTTTTGGCTCACTACCTGATCCTACATTTTAAAATCACTCGCCGAATCACTGGTGATGGTTAAAAAATCAAGACAGCATTCATCCTCCTACCGCCATGCTTCCTTATGCGTTGCCATATCTTTTCTTTCCAGAAGTCCTCCCTTCATCTCCTGGGTCAGCCGGCCGCGTGGATGAAACCCCTCCTCACACCACTGAGTATCATGTATACCACAAATATCCTGGACTTGACTTGACTATGACGACTCATGGGCTGCGACCGGCTACCCATGCGATGGACGGAGCTCCGCCGCCCGTCCTGACCCCGGACGCTAGAAGGTGGGATGCTCATCATCTGCGTGAGACTTCTGAGACTGCGACCGGAGCCCCGCCGCCCGTCCCGACCTCTGACGCTAGAAGGTTGGATGCTCATCATCTGCGTGAGACTTCTGAGACTGCGGCCAGAGCCCCGCCGCCCGTCCCGACCTATGACGCTAGAACGTGGGATGCTCATCTGCGTGAGACTTCTGAGACTGTGGCCAGAGCCCCACCGCCCGTCCCGACCTCTGACGCTGGAAGGTGGGATGCTCTTCATCTGCGTGAGACTTCTGAGACTGCGACCGGAGCCCCGCCGCCCGTCCCGACCCCGGACGCTAGAAGGTGGGATGCTCTTCATCTGCGTGAGACTTCTGAGACTGCGACCGGAGGCCCGCCGCCCGTCCCGACCCCGGACGCTGGAAGGTGGGATGCTCTTCATCTGCGTGAGACTTCTGAGACTGCGGCCAGAGCCCCGCCGCCCGTCCCGACCTCTGACGCTAGAACGTGGGATGCTCATCTGCGTGAGGCTTCTGAGACTGCGGCCAGAGCCCCGCCGCCCGTCCCGACCTCTGACGCTGGAAGATGGGATGCTCTTCATCTGCGTGAGACTTCTGAGACTGCGACCGGAGCCCCGCCGCCCGTCCCGACCCCGGACGCTGGAAGGTGGGATGCTCTTCATCTGCGTGAGACTTCTGAGACTGCGACCGGAGGCCCGCCGCCCGTCCCGACCCCGGACGCTAGAAGGTGGGATGCTCATCATCTGCGTGAGACTTCTGAGACTGCGGCCAGAGCCCCGCCGCCCGTCCCGACCTCTGACGCTGGAAGGTGGGATGCTCTTCATCTGCGTGAGACTTCTGAGACTGCGACCGGAGCCCCGCCGCCCGTCCCGACCCCGGACGCTGGAAGGTGGGATGCTCTTCATCTGTGTGAGACTTCTGAGACTGCGGCCAGAGCCCCGCCGCCCGTCCCGACCCCGGACGCTAGAAGATGGGATGCTCATCATCTGCGTGAGACTTCTGAGACTGCGACCGGAGGCCCGCCGCCCGTCCCGACCCCGGACGCTAGAAGATGGGATGCTCATCATCTGCGTGAGACTTCTGAGACTGCGACCGGAGGCCCGCCGCCCGTCCCGACCCCGGACGCTGGAAGGTGGGATGCTCTTCATCTGCGTGAGACTTCTGAGACTGCGACCGGAGGCCCGCCGCCCGTCCCGACCCCGGACGCTAGAAGATGGGATGCTCATCATCTGCGTGAGACTTCTGAGACTGCGACCGGAGGCCCGCCGCCCGTCCCGACCTCTGACGCTGGAAGGTGGGATGCTCTTCATCTGCGTGAGACTTCTGAGACTGCGACCGGAGGCCCGCCGCCCGTCCCGACCCCGGACGCTAGAAGGTGGGATGCTCTTCATCTGCGTGAGACTTCTGAGACTGCGACCGGAGGCCCGCCGCCCGTCCCGACCCCGGACGCTGGAAGGTGGGATGCTCTTCATCTGCGTGAGACTTCTGAGACTGCGACCGGAGGCCCGCCGCCCGTCCCGACCCCGGACGCTAGAAGGTTGGATGCTCATCATCTGCGTGAGACTTCTGAGACTGCGGCCAGAGCCCCGCCGCCCGTCCCGACCTCTGACGCTAGAACGTGGGATGCTCATCTGCGTGAGACTTCTGAGACTGCGGCCAGAGCCCCACCGCCCGTCCCGACCTCTGACGCTGGAAGGTGGGATGCTCTTCTGCGTGAGACTTCTGAGACTGCGACCGGAGCCCCGCCGCCCGTCCCGACCTCTGACGCTGGAAGGTGGGATGCTCTTCATCTGCGTGAGACTTCTGAGACTGCGACCGGAGGCCCGCCGCCCGTCCCGACCCCGGACGCTAGAAGGTGGGATGCTCTTCATCTGCGTGAGACTTCTGAGACTGCGACCGGAGGCCCGCCGCCCGTCCCGACCCCGGACGCTGGAAGGTGGGATGCTCTTCATCTGCGTGAGACTTCTGAGACTGCGACCGGAGGCCCGCCGCCCGTCCCGACCCCGGACGCTGGAAGGTGGGATGCTCTTCATCTGCGTGAGACTTCTGAGACTGCGACCGGAGGCCCGCCGCCCGTCCCGACCCCGGACGCTAGAAGGTTGGATGCTCATCATCTGCGTGAGACTTCTGAGACTGCGGCCAGAGCCCCGCCGCCCGTCCCGACCTCTGACGCTAGAACGTGGGATGCTCATCTGCGTGAGACTTCTGAGACTGCGGCCAGAGCCCCGCCGCCCGTCCCGACCCCGGTCGCTGGAAGGTGGGATGCTCTTCATCTGCGTGAGACTTCTGAGACTGCGACCGGAGGCCCGCCGCCCGTCCCGACCCCGGACGCTAGAAGGTTGGATGCTCATCATCTGCGTGAGACTTCTGAGACTGCGGCCAGAGCCCCGCCGCCCGTCCCGACCTCTGACGCTAGAACGTGGGATGCTCATCTGCGTGAGACTTCTGAGACTGCGGCCAGAGCCCCGCCGCCCGTCCCGACCCCGGTCGCTGGAAGGTGGGATGCTCATCATCTGCGTGAGACTTCTGAGACTGCGGCCAGAGCCCCGCCGCCCGTCCCGACCTCTGACGCTAGAACGTGGGATGCTCATCTGCGTGAGACTTCTGAGACTGCGGCCAGAGCCCCGCCGCCCGTCCCGACCCCGGACGCTAGAAGGTGGGATGCTCATCATCTGCGTGAGGCTTCTGAGACTGCGGCCAGAGCCCCGCCGCCCGTCCCGACCTCTGACGCTGGAAGATGGGATGCTCTTCATCTGCGTGAGACTTCTGAGACTGCGACCGAAGCCCCGCCGCCCGTCCCGACCCCGGACGCTGGAAGGTGGGATGCTCTTCATCTGCGTGAGACTTCTGAGACTGCGACCGGAGCCCCGCCGCCCGTCCCGACCTCTGACGCTAGAACGTGGGATGCTCATCTGCGTGAGACTTCTGAGACTGCGGCCAGAGCCCCGCCGCCCGTCCCGACCTCTGACGCTGGAAGGTGGGATGCTCTTCATCTGCGTAAGACTTCTGAGACTGCGACCGGAGGCCCGCCGCCCGTCCCGACCCCGGACGCTGGAAGATGGGATGCTCATCATCTGCGTGAGACTTCTGAGACTGCGACCGGAGGCCCGCCGCCCGTCCCGACCCCGGACGCTGGAAGGTGGGATGCTCATCATCTGCGTGAGACTTCTGAGACTGCGGCCAGAGCCCCGCCGCCCGTCCCGACCTCTGACGCTGGAAGGTGGGATGCTCTTCATCTGCGTGAGACTTCTGAGACTGCGACCGGAGCCCCGCCGCCCGTCCCGACCCCGGACGCTGGAAGGTGGGATGTTCTTCATCTGCGTGAGACTTCTGAGACTGCGACCGGAGGCCCGCCGCCCGTCCCGACCCCGGACGCTAGAAGGTGGGATGCTCTTCATCTGCGTGAGACTTCTGAGACTGCGACCGGAGCCCCGCCGCCCGTCCCGACCCCGGACGCTGGAAGGTGGGATGCTCTTTATCTGCGTGAGACTTCTGAGACTGCGACCGGAGGCCCGCCGCCCGTCCCGACCGCGGACGCTAGAAGGTGGGGTGCTCATCATCTGCGTGAGACTTCTGAGACTGCGGCCAGAGCCCCGCCGCCCGTCCCGACCTCTGAAGCGGGAAGGCGGGCTGATGCCCGTCATCTGCGTGCGACTTCCGAGACTGCGGCTGGAGGCCTGCCGCCCGTCCCGACCCCGGACGCTAGAAGATGGGATGCTCTTCATCTGTGTACAACTACTGGGGCGACGGTTGGAGCCCCGTCTCGTGTTTCCCCACCTACCTCTGAGACGGGAGTTTGTGGGTCAGTAAAAACCTCTTATTCAACAGCACTGCCAACTGAACTGATCGACATGACGCCGTTCTCTGCAAGCGAGTACGACCTTATGTCACCCACCTGCTCTACTTCGAGGGCTTCAGTCCAGGATGCAGGGGACCATGGCACATGGACTTTTCCTGAGCACTTGATGTGCAATCAAACAGAGATCACGGCTCCCGAGAACCACCATTTGGAGGAGAACGAATACGGAGAACAGGGAGCTGAGTCTGATGTCAGCGACGGTGTTGAGGTGGCTCCGCCCCAGCACAGTTCTCAGTCGCGTACATCTCAGTCGGCGAGGAACGGCGCATCGTGCGGCGAAGTGCGGAAAAAAAATGTTTGCATATATTGCAAGCAAAAGAGAAATCTGATATGGCGCCATATCAAGACGGTCCACCGTGACGAGAAGGAAGTCAAGGATATACAGGAGTGTGATTCTGAGCAGGAACGAAAAATGAAAATCACCGTGATGATCAACAAAGGCAACATGGAGCACAACAAACTCGTCCTACAAAGGGGTGAAGGTGACATGATCTTGGGAAGGAAGTCGGACCAGGCGTCCGTGGACGACTACGTGCCATGTCCTTACTGCTATCTTTTTGTGGTTAAAACCAACATGATGCAGCACATAAAACATCACTGTGTGGCTCGCAAAACAGAATGCCCAGACATTCCCACGGTGCTGGCAGAGAGCCGGACGCTCCTGAGTGACGGCCAAGAAGAAAATACTGGGTATCACAAGGACATATTGTCTCGTATGCACGACGATGCAGTTACGAAGACCATAAAGAACGATGAACTCCTGAAGAAGTGGGGTGCCAACTTGCACGCGAAACTTGGAAGGTCGGGTTTTGCGCAGATAAGCCAGCGCCTAAGGATGATGGGCGAAGTTGTCCAAGCAGCCGGAAAGAGCATGCAAGAGCTGATCAATGGCGAAGGATTTGATACGGTTGTAAGTGCCACCAAATCCGTCTGTGGGTTTGAGCAGGACAAGCTAAACGCCCACACGGGGCTGCCCACATACAAAACTCCTTCAAAGGCCATGCGGATTGGAGGCGAACTACGACAGCTGGCTGCTCTCAAGAAGGGCATTGCGCTGATCAAGAAAGAAGAAAGCGAAGTGAAAGATGCTGAGGCGTTCTTGTATCACGTGGACCAATTCTGGAATGTGAAGATCAGCAGCGTAGCGCTGAAGAACCGCGAGTCGAACAAGTATGACAAGAAAGACATGCTGCCCTTTACCAGCGATTTGAAGCTTTTCACCGAAAAAATGAAGGAACGAGTGAAAGAAATGACAGAAAAGGGAATACATGGCATGACAGACTATGCAAGGCTGAGCAAAGCGGTTCTCGCCCGTTTGCTAGTATTCAACAAACGCCGTCCTAAGGAGCTTAGCAGCATCCTGCTGCAATCATGGATCAACCGAGAGATGTACAAACAAGAGACGGTAGAAGAAGTGAACAAGTCAATGGGTGAAACAGAAAAGAAGTTGTTCAACGAGCTCGACGTCGTCATGTCCCGCGGCAAGTGCGGGAACAAGGTCCCCACCCTGATACCGAGCGACTGCGCGGCTCCGCTGCAGCTACTGGTAGACAACCGGGAGACGTACATTGACAAGGATAACAAGTATCTGTTCGCAAACCCTCTGGCGAGGACTACAGGACACTACAACGCAGGCGTGGTGCTTAAAGAGCAGTTGTCGGACATGGCACTAAACAGGGCAGATCTCTTCCATGCAACAAAACTACGGAAATATTGTGCTACAACGTCCCAGATTCTAGAGATGGGTGAATTCGATATGGAGGTGCTCACCCGGCACATGGGACATGACAAAGACGTGCATCGTGGGTACTACAGACTGTCAGACGCTACTCACGAACTGACGCGTGCCTCCATCCTGATGATGAAGCTGGACGAAGGATGCCTCTCAAAATATAGCGGACGGAGCCTGGAGGAGATGCTCACTGAAGGTAACTAATCGTTTGTACATGTGCTAATCGTAACATCACCATTCGTCTGTCATTTTAGCAGACATTTCATGCAGTTAAAGCATTAATTTGCAATGTAGTGTTAAAGAGGCAATGCAATAACACCATGAAGAGAATCGTACAGAGCGAAGGCAATGTAAGACCGTTAAAGTTCACTGGTACTACTAGGTTATATGCAGACCCATGGTGCTGTACTTCAGATTAAGGACGAGCGCGGATAGCCAAAGCAGTCCGGGTACCACCGTAGCACATATGTTCCGTTCAGCGTTTTTTTTTTCAGAAATGCTTGCCCATTATGGCAGGCACTTATTTTGCATCACACATATTCTTAAATCTGACAGAGACGGTTTTTCAGAGGACTTCGACGAGCCAGGCTCTGAAAATGAGGGCGGTCCGGCTGATGATCGCCAAGAGGACGATGAAGGAGGTGAGGCGCATTCACTACATCTATAGCGTGTTCCATGTCAAGCTTGCGGCTGAAGTGCTCTGTTGAAGGCAGTGCGTGATTTCTGTGCATACATCTTACATTCTAAGACTCAAATTATTGAATGGAGTAGCGCGCTCAGCGAATTGCCTGGAACTGCCAAGGGGACTCCGACCGCAAGCTTGATATGGAACAGACTATAGTCCGGCCTGAAGTTTTATAGTGGGAGGGCAATTGCATAGGTGAGTTCATATGCATTTATTGAAGCACTGCGATCGATGCAGGATAATAAGCGTATCGCTCAATAACTGCATTGTCCATGCGAGAATGCCTTTACTCACGTCCGTCTGAGGAGGGAGGGAATCCGACCCATGGGCGATTTTTTTTTTTTTGCAATAGCAGCTCGATGGCGGCGTGAAGCGCCGCCCGCCACCCAACCTCGTCTACCCTCGGCCTCGTTTGCAATTTTGCTAAATCTGTTACATATGAAATGTCATATGCAAAAAAGTAT
This sequence comes from Amphibalanus amphitrite, assembly GCF_019059575.1. Classification (NCBI taxonomy): domain Eukaryota; kingdom Metazoa; phylum Arthropoda; class Thecostraca; order Balanomorpha; family Balanidae; genus Amphibalanus; species Amphibalanus amphitrite. The sequence continues at coordinate 113,113 of NW_024883245.1, forward strand.
TTAAGCAACACTCACTGCGTCTCCTTTGGTGAAATCTTGAGCTTAACGTATTGAGACAAAATATTTTGATAAAGCTCGATAGGGCTTGTTCTAAGTTATCGAATGCTATCTTAATTGTTCTAGCTTTTATGTTTTTTTTCGAGACACGTAGCGTTTCGTGCTGAAAAGCGCCATTTTTATTTTTAATGCTGGCTTTTATCATGCAAACCCTCTAAATATTGATGTAGTTAGGGAGCGAGGACTCATGAGCCCCTTTCCCATGAAAATTTGCTGTTTTTAGTTCCATGGGAGCGAAACGTAAGTGGGGTCGTATCAAGCCCCCCCCCCCCTCCTCAGTCGTTCTTGTTCGGGGTGGCAAAAAAAAAGCAGTAGACAGGTGCAGGTTTAGGGGACGTCGTGCTAACGAAACGACAAACTCAAAATCTTTAACAAGACATGAAGCGAAAAGATCTTTTTGGCCGGAGGAATCCAGAGCGTCGTAAGCCTCGTCGTAACTGCGACGTGTCGCAAGTTGTGTAGTAAGTCGTTTTTGGAGGGATCAATCGATGAGTAGCGTTACTTAAGTAGTAAAGCCTGTCGCAAGTTGCCTGATTTGCGACACAACTTACGAATTTGAAATAGCAGTCGTAAGTTGTGTCGTAAGCTAACCTTGCTTTGAGGAAGAGGTCACAGGTCACAGGTCATTCGGGCCATGGTCACGAAATTTACATGGTTAGTGTAAAATTGTTTGAACTTGAGTTAAAATTTGGTTACAATCCGTTGACGCTAACGCGAGTTATAGAGCTTGAACCGACGGATCATCTGTGAGGCCTCAATCCGTGCCAGCGAGTGTTAAAAATGGTGCATAATATGTTATATTCAAATTCATTGGGGTATTCAGGGATACAAAGCAGCCTTATATCATTCCAGCAACTACTGGCGAGTCCAGAAAGGCGATCTTGGACGTTGCGAGGGGCATCCCCCAAAAGATTCTCCCAATTCCAAAAACGACGTGTCTCAGATGGCCCCCATGACTCCAATTTAGCTCTGTGATGACCCCAGTTGACCTCTGTGATCTGCCGTGTCTCAGATGACCTCCGTGACCTCCCATTGAGCTCTCTCATTACTCCGAGCTGACCTCTGTGACCTGACGTGTCTCAGATGACTTCCGAGTTTTGTGATGACCCCAAGTTGACCTCTGTGACCTGACGAGTCCTATATGACCTCCAATTGAGCTCTCTCATGACTCCGAGCTGACCTCTGTGACCTGACGTGTCCCAATTGAGCTCTGTGATGAGCCCAAGCTGACCTCTGTGACCAGACGTGTCCCAGATGATCTCAAATTGAGCTCTGTGATGACCCCAAGTTGACCTCTCTGACCTGACGTGTCCCAGATGACCTCTATGACCTCTAAGTGACCTCTGATAACCCCAAGCTGACCTCTGTGACCTGACGTGTCCCAGCTGATCTCAAATTGAGGTCTCTGATGACCCCAAGTTGACCTCTGTGACCTGAAGTGTCCCCAGATGGCCTACAATTGAGCCCTGTGGTGACCTCAAGTTGACCTCTGTGACCTGACGTGTCTCATATGACCCCCATGACCTCCAATAGAGCTCTGTGATAACCCCCAAGTTGACCTCTGTGACCTGACGTATCTCAGATGACCCATATGACCTCCAATTGAGCTCTGTGATGACCCCAAGTTGACCTCTGTGACTTGACGTGTCCCAGATGACCTCCGTGACCTCCAATTGAGCTCTTTGATGACCCCAAGCTGACTCTTGTGACCTGACGTGTCCCAGTTGACCTCCAATTGAGCTCTGTGATGACCCAAAGTTAACCTCTGTGACCTGACGTGTCCCCAAGTTGACTTCTGTGACCTGACGTGTCCCAGATGACCTCTGTAACCTCCAATTGTGACCTCCAACTTCAACTCTCTTACCTCTCTGTGACTTCAAACTCTCTGAACTCATTTCTTCTAAAGCATAGCTTCTAGATGCTCTTTAGCCACGAATCTCCTGTGATCGACCCCAAATTTTATGGCAAATTATGTGAGCGTTAGCGATCACAAGTCACCCAGTTGAGACAAAGCTTCAGAATCAGAGAACATGCTTGACCTGGCTGTCTCATAAGCTCTCAAACCAGAAAGGCGAATGTTCCGTTATGCGTGATAGAGTTTTCGACCTTACTGACGTTTACTACGGGATCAGCTGATCGTGTAGCCTTTTAAATTCTCGAGTAAAGCGGGTATTTAAGCCTCGTCGTAGCTACGTTCTGTCGTATCCTCCGACAAACCCCTCTTTCCTCAACATCCCTCCTTTTTCGCTACGACACAACTTGCGACGGGACATGTGTCGTAACTTGCGACGTGTCGTAGATGGACTTGCGACGCCCCGGCCAAATTTATGTTCTCATGCATAACCATGTAATGTTAACAGAATTACATGGTTAAGTGGTTCTATTCCTAATGTTAACTATATTTTTTAATGTCCACAGGCCATGAACAGCGGAAGAAGGACCGCAAAAAAAGTAAGTGAAAGGTTTGGCGCCTTACATCGCCTGCATCAGCTTTACGTGTTGCATTATTTTCATAAACGTATTGAAATTTCCTGCATTAAATACCCTCTTTGTTAAATTTGTATACCTTTTTATATGCAAAGAAACAATAAATGTTGATGGTTTGCCCCTCCCGATTTTTTAGACTCGCTAGTAGAGGCACCTATGTATCTTGCGGCAATGGCTAACAAACAAAGAAAACGGCAGACAAGGAAGCATGAAGCACCAAGTCCAACACATTCTGCCGTCCAAAGTCAAAACCCCACATGTCAATTTTGGGTCATTTTTCGTTTTTTACACCATTGTGACCAGCTTGCAAAGCTCTATTTCATGCCATGAGGATTTTTTTCAAAAACCAAAAAAAGCTTTTTGGGAGAGGAAAAACAAATTTTGGAATTCACACGTCTTTGAAAAGCACGGAAGTGACACAGTCAAAACCCACTACGTCGGCGAAAACCCACACGTCATGGCTAACCTATGTGCCAGTGACAAAATCCACGTCGGTAAACCCATAGACGTTCTTGCAGATTATGAAATGCTTGCAACGTCAAAACCCAATACGTCGCTACACTACACAAGGACGACGTGAGGGCTTTTGACATGTGGTTATATGCTGTCTGCATTGAGTTTATCCTGTTCGGTCGCGAGGACGTATGGGTTTTTGCCGTCTTTGAAGCATCTTTAAAGCCGTATCAATGGACATCAGTATCAAATGGACGATTTGAGATACGGAGAGTGGCACGACATGCCTATAGCAAGTCTCACGGTGTTGCCGAATTCCGAAATGACAGCAGGGGACGAGTTTTGCTGAAGTGGAAAGGATGACGTCACTCAGTTGCTGGAGAGCTGAGGGCTGTTCACGGGCCCTGTGTGCGGTCGGACCGCACACAGCCTCCAAGCTCCGCCCACTGCGTCCCTACGTCAGCCTTCCGTCACCGCACACAGCGACCGCTGTGGCCGGTCGGGACTGGCCACAGCGGATCGTTCACCGCACGCAGCCGTGACGTCAGAGCCGCCTACCCATCCCCTACCCCCACGCCTGCTGGACGCACCGCACACACCGCACGCAGCAGTGTGCGGTGCCCGTGAACACCCCTCAGGGTCCTTTACAGCTGCCTCTCGAACCTTCTTCTCCGTTAGCGGTGATAGGTGTTCGCCCTGACGCAGATGACGACCTTTTCCTCATCGGCTTCTTCTACGGGCCCTGTAGTGGACAGCCGCTGGCGTGACAGTGCGTCACGACAGGTGATCTGCTGGCAGGGGCGCTCGTCACTTCGTAGACGTACGGTAGCATTCGAGCCTACCACCTAGCAACAGGTGCTCCCGCCCAGTCTGAGAACTTAGGGCGAGGAGCGTGTTCATCCGGACTGGCCCAGTCCGAGTGTTAACGTCGCCCTCAGAGGTAACGTTCCACCGCTCCATTGCTTGCAC
>NW_024883246.1:0-114823 GCF_019059575.1 Amphibalanus amphitrite
AAACCATCGTGCCCAAAGAAGAAATGGATGAATTGTCAATTTGAATTGAAATATTTAAGCCATATATTTGCTTGCGTTGCGAGTGCAATAGCAAGCACTTTGTTATGCATGACTGCTATCATTTCGGACTTGTTTTTTAAAGTTTTATTTTCAAGCCATTATCACAATAAAAAACATTGGATAAGAGATTGAAAGTCACCAATTTCACAATTCTGTACCTATAACTGATCGCCCACGCAGTCACGCATGAGGCATCCGCACTCGCACGGGGTCGGGATCTCCTCCACTTATCAACTGGATCAGCCACATCAGGAGATAAACTGCAGCATTGGCGCCGAACCACGAACCCAACGATAAGTTCCAGTCCGCCTCAATTCAATGTGACTGGAAACAGCATTCCAGTGCGAGAAGCTAAAACTTGAGTGGAACCAATGTCATCACATCCCGCCCTCGCCGGGTCTGGTACGTTTTCAGCATATGTGTCATGTCGGCGAGCTCTGATAACATTGGGAGCGAGACTCACCCATGGCGAACCCCTCCTTGGCCCACTGCAGCTGACCGGCCTGGCCGTCCACCTCGCAGCGCAGCGTGGTGGCGTCGCCCTCGATAACGCTCGTGTTGGTGGGCCGGACCCGGAACCTCTGGCGGCCCGCCGCACCTGTCAAACGACACGGAAAGACAATCAGACTATTTCAACACACTGCAACTCACGAAGGCAATACGTTTCACGGTTTCAGGCGACCGTGTCATGAATTTAAAGCCGTCATTAGCATGTGGTTATAGATTTGGGGAAGTAAAAATCCATGTTCGTTTCCAACGAACTTAGCCCACATTGAAACACTGAAGTTTTGTAGAAACTTTAAACTTGCAACTTGTGGATAAGAATACGGGTCATTGGGTAAGTATCCCCACAATTGACATATCAACGACTATGTGTAGACCGGTGTAGGCGACTGACGCACCAAGAGGCATGCAACCATTTTTCTGCCGCCATCTATCACCAATATTAGGAGGTAATGGGTATGCACTCAGTTTCTGCATATGTGCGCTTTGCACGCAGGCGAATGACCAAAATATCTGGAAGGACGCCCGGTTGAAGGCTGCAAGGCGCCGCTGACTGGCGGGAGTTCTGTAGGCCTGAGGCATCATTTTTTCCACCGTTATGCACGGAACCCAAACTTCTGCTCGTATGAGACTCAAAGTGACTGAAACCGACTCTCACATCATTTACAGCTTCTTATCTTCTTTGATCAGCGTCTTGTTTTGCTATGAACTTACCAAGGTACCTATTTCAAGACGATGTGATTCGCGTAATGCTTGAACGACGTCATTTTATAGGTACTGTTCGACGGACATCACAATTTGCTTACGGACTATTGCAATTAAATACAAAATCTACACTATTTAAACAATAATATTGTTCGTCAACATTGCCAGTCAACAGACATGTGCATGGATCTGAGAAAATGGATCTGGGATCTGATCCCACGGATCCTGATCTCGGATCCGTCGGGATCATAGATCCAGCTCTGTAATTTATCGAGAGATCCATAGGGATCACAGATCCGAGTCTCATTTTTGCTTGAGATCCAGTGAGATAATAGATCCTCACTTATTTTTTGTTAACACACATATCCCAAAAAAGCACTTGTTTCAACTCACAAACGTTCTGTTTTAATGATTTTATGTGATTTTATCGCACGTCATAATACATAGTTTTGTGTCACTTATTGCCATAGAAACCCTTTAAAACATGGTTTCAAATGTGGTGCATGGTGGGATCCACTCAGATCATAGATCCATGTTCTTAATTTATCGTCAGATCATATGAGATCATAGATCCAAGATGTATTTTTCACGCCGGATCCGTGGGATCATAGATCCCAACCTGTACTTTGCTTCGAGATCCACTGAGATCATAGATCCATCACTCGGATCCATGCACATGTCTGCCAGTCAACATCCCCATACTGACGTTGATGGTCTCAAGCTAGTTTTAATGTTTCACATGTTCATTGTTCAACTCATATATACCAAAATAACGCTGTTATGAGAGGAAATATTAAGTAACACATCTAAGGCACCACGTAGCTAGCAAATGTCACTATGCACCATGACACAGTCCTAATTGAGTCTGATTGCATCAGGCCATTGCAAAGGACGAGACTGTGTCTAGAACTGGATGTCCGGCATTAAAACCTTTCCTATATCCTCTTCCACCTCACAATATAACCAGTGAACACTATCGCCCGGTCTATACGGCCCAACTGAACATAATTGGGTCGTAAATAAGTCGCTCAGTCAGGAGCGAGATCCTGGGTTGAGTCGCTTCAGCGGTCTTTATTTGTTTCTTACGGGGATGGCCTGCGATCAGCGGCAGTGGTATCGTTCCAGGGCCAGATGAAGTCGGTGAGCGCCGCACAGTGTGCGAGCTTTGTGGACATGTCCGGTGGATCTGTTGGCCGACTGAAATCCCGGAAACTGAGAATCGAGCGATATTTGTTCTCCGATCAACGCTCGGAGTTCACAAACAACTGCAGATGTGCTAGTGGCGCGGTACCTCGCGATTGATCAGCATCACTAATTTGTCGTCAGCTGCGGCTGACATTACCATGTTTGCGCTCTTCTCCCGAGGCACATCTGTCGACGTGACACGGTCTTTTCCCGTCCCTGGGGCAAGCGGGGAGACCAGCGACCCGAGAGGGGAGGGGGCACGTCACGAAGCGTCGCTAGTTGGCCAGGGGGCACAGCGCCTGGCAGCGGCGAGGGCGGGCTTTTTGCCGAGCTGCGGCCGACGTGCGCCGGACTGCAGCCGGCAGCTCCTGTGACAAAGTGCCGGCGGTCATTATGATCCGACCACGATCGCTCGAAACAGCCCGTCTCTGCGGCAACGTAGCGTGCACTGCACTTCCATGAAGAAACGGTCGATACTAATGGCTTCATCAATAGGGGTTTTAGCAGTTACTTATCGAATAAAATTTGGATGACGCAATGAGGGACTGGCAGGACTTAAATCAATGCTCCTTGCCTTTAACACGAACTGGTATTATCCCAGGTTCCAAAATGAGTGACATAGAAACCAAACTGATACGGCAGCAATGCCTGAATTCATCTTCATCACAATCATATCTGCCGCGTTCCTGTGCTTGAAGCGTTTAACAAAACCGAAGGCTGAGGGCGGCGTCTAATCAGAACTCGCCAGCAGTCGGGACTAGCCGGGCCACTCATCACCACCCCACACAGCGCGGCGCGCCGGCCGACCCGTGTCCTGTGCCGTGAACCCGGTGTCCGGTGCCGTGATCCCGTGTCCGGTGCCGTGACCCCAGTGACCCCGGCTGGCCGCCGTCCGACGCGGCGCTCCCGATCCCGCCCGGTTTTAGATCGGGCCGGCCCGGACGTCCGGACATTGGCGGCGGCGGCTAAATGCAGCCCGAGATAAAGCCGGTGGTGGGCGGGCCATCCCAGTGGCATCGACCGGGCACACCGGGCCCTCCCGCCCTCTCCCTCCCTCCCCAAATGCCACGCTCATACTCGCTCCCACTACCCTCTCTATTTCTCCATCACCTCACCATCCTCATTCGTTTTTAGCTATAGTCCACGTAAGAGCTTCTTCATTTATTTCGTTCCTCTCTGCATGGGTGGAGAACCTGCCCCGGCCACCCCGGCCGTGGCCGGGGTAACTTTCAGCCAACCCCGGCGCGGCCGGGGTAACTTTTTCACTCTTGTAATTTCTAAAACTAACTGTCTCCAAACGAGAAAAAGCTGAGTTCTACCTACAAAAGTGTCTCTCTTTACTTTACCTACCTCTTTTAAGTTTTTGAGGATCTATTTATTTTGATTTTGGGACTTTTTGACAAAATATTTTCATCGCAGAGCCCGACAACTTTGATCAAACATGCAAAATAAAACGATAGGTATTCAAAGGTCGTTATCGTAAGATCACGTTACAATAACATCACACAAGAAAACAGGTCTAGGGTCATATCAATGAGACAAAATGGGTAGCATTGAAGAAGTAGAAGAGCTGCGGGGGCTCTAGGCCCCCCAACTTGAACCACGTCAGGGTGGTGGCCCTATCGAAAACGTTGAGGCGAGAGGTAGAGTAGTCGTTATACGCCCTTTCAAACTCGGCTGCTGGGCTGCGTGGCGAGGAGTGGCAGCGCCGTTTGAAAGAACGCTTAACATAATAAGAGAAATTTCGTTATATTTTAGGCCAGCACAAAAATAAATCACCACAGGACATTAAAAGTCCAATTTTCCCTTTCATAGCGTGCTTTCACAACTTTCCTCATAGCTCGTGATCTAGAGGAGCTAGAACACTGCAAACAAAACATTTGATAGCTATTTTAAGACTCGCTCGCGAGTGACATGTCAGGTGCAAGTGAAAACCAATCGCTTGCCTTCAAGCAAGCCTTCAAGAGGACCACAACGGTCAGATTTAACATTTGTGTGTGAAAAAGGAAACTTTCGTCTTTTTAGGAAATACCCAAGCTCTGCAAACGATCCATGAACGCAGACTGTTTAAACATGGTTATCTAGCAAAATCGACCTGATGGCCTGACCCTAGGTGACTTGGGAGCGAAATTCAGAACCACGATGCGAAAATGATTTATTATAACTGAATTTAGAATTTATAACTGCCTTGTTTCACGCAAATGCTTGCCGCGGTTTCACCTACAAACGTAAAAGCAGCTGGGGACTAAGGCTAGAAACGCCCCCGGCCCCCAACACCATTGTGAAACTTAGGCGAGGTCACTTGATGTGACCTGTTGGCCTGACCTTGAATAACTGAGAAATAACTGAGAGTTAAAATGTTCATCATTCAGCAATCACAACATCCATTATTTCATTCAACAGAAAAGGGGTTTGTTGATAACCGTTTACAAATACTATTTGAGAATGCCGTCTTTTCCTTGACTATCGTTCGCCGGCCGGGGTAACTTTTTCAAACATTCTCCACCCATGCCTCTCTGCTTTTGTTCGTCCCTCTCAATTATCTTCATTCTTTCTTATCCATTGCAAAACGTCTTTCGCTTTTACCTCGCTTTCGTTGTCCTTTCTTTCATTGTTTATTTCCTTCGTTTCCACCCTCCTCTTTCCTTCGTAACATGGCGATAGGGGCCACAACGACTGCAATTTGTCCCTAATAAATATATCGGGGCTTAGCCTTGCCTCAGTTACAAGCTAGTCTGATGCCTTCATCCAAAGTTTCCAAGTGCAGGGAAAGCAGGGGAGAAAATAGCCAGAACGTACCTACCTGTGTCACCTGGAACAAGCTTCGTCTGCATAGTGCATTCTTTAATAAGTGAAACATTCCTTGTTGCTAAAAGGAACATTCGAACTGAAGCTAGTTTTAAAGGGACCCTCCCACCTTCAAAAAAGTTAATGAATTGGCATGAGAGTGATGTCGCTCGGTTCAGAAAGAGCAAAAACGAATATCTACCAAATTTCATCGAAAAATATTCACCGGTTTTCAAGATATTAGACTTTCACTTTTGTTTACTTTTTGGGATCTCCGCTGTTCCTAGCGACTTTATTTGAAAGTGCGGCATTTGTTGCGCGCAAAGCAGCAAATACCACCGCGTGCTACAAAACGTTTTATTCAAACATTTAAAAATCGTTAGATATCTGCGCTGACGTCACACATTCAGAGGGGTATTCCTATGCATTAGCCCCTCTGAATCAAAATGCTGCAATTTTGAAATTCAATATTTCCGATTTAAGGCATTTCTCGATGTTAAGAGTGCCGAAACCGGTAATTGTGAGCCAGGGACCCCATTTTGGCTATCTCAACTAAAATCTTATGTTAAGGTGGGAGGGTCCCTTTAACAACAGCGAACAAAAATGGATGTTTTTGAATTATCCGAAGATGATAGGTATCCATATGTGGGCATCAACTTCCCTGATGGCACAGAGAGCTTCGGGAAATATTGACAAGAGATCCATCTAACGGACTGGGTCCGAATATTTTAGATAAGGGGATATCTGAAGCCAAAGCCCTAGCCTGGCGGAGCTTTAAGCTCAAGTCCTTAACCCTCCCTCTGTGTTTGGAAATTGCGAGTAGATAGCAGAGACCAGCGGCGAACTTTATCCCGCCACACCCGGATGGTGGTCGGTGCCAACTTATGGCCGGCAGGGGTGGAGAACTGTCCCCCGAGATCAGGACAACTGCGCAACGGATGGACAAATGGCGGACGGCATTCGACAGTCCCGAACAGGGAATACATAAAATAGAGAGTTGTATTCTGTCAAAAGAAATCGCGTTAAAGGGACCCTCCCACCTTCAAAAAAGCCAATGAATTGGCATGAAAGTGATGTCGCTCGGTTCAGAAAGAGCAAAAACGAATATCTACCAAATTTCATCGAAAAATATTCACCGGTTTTCAAGATATTATACTTTTACTTTTGTTTACTTTTTGGGATCTCCGCTGTTCCTAGCGACTTTATTTGAAAGTGCGGCATTTGTTGCGCGCAAAGCAGCATATACCACCGCGTGCTACAAAACGTTTTAGTCAAACATTTAAAAATCGTTAGATATATGCGATGACGTCACACATTCAGAGGGGTATTCCTATGCAATAGCCCCTCTGAATCAAAATGCTGCAATTTTGAAATTCAATATTTCCGATTTAAGGCATTTCTCGATGTTGTGAGTGCCGAAACCGGTAATTGTGAGCCAGGGACCCCATTTTGGCTATCTCAACTCAAATCTAATGTTAAGGTGGGATGGTCACTTTAATCTTTTCTGCAGCGACTCATTTGACGGCTCTGCTTGTCTTGGCGACGCCATTCTAAAATACCGCTTTTACTTTTAATTCCGTGAATTACACTTTTGTAATTCAATGAAAGCCAAACAACAAGGCATACGAAATGAATTCCCCACAACATGTAGTACCTACCTATTTCGCATATGTAAGTACCTACGTACCGTACCGCTTCTTTCCTAATCAGCTATATGAAAACATGCACACGGCGACCAGCCACAACATGATACAAATGAGAGGAAGTTCCACAATAGTACCTTATTTCCACATATGTATCGCACCGCCACTTTCCTAATCAGCTATTCAGAAACATGCCGCGGTCACCGGCCACCTAGCAAAGTTCGCCCTGACAAACCGCCCGCGGTGCGCCCCCTCCCCTTCGTAAGGCAGACGACGGTGACGGAGGAGGGAGGAATGCACTGCATTTACTTAAGCATCACACTTGCTGCTTAAGCTGCTTAATTTGCTGCTTAACTATGAATTTCGAAATTTGACATAGCCTGATCTAGTGATCATGCCCTGACATCGACCTAAAATTCATCCAACAAAGGTCATATCACTCATAGCCTTGAATAGCCCATTGAATTCAATGAATATTGAATAAAATGACCCATAAAACATGTGTCGAAGATGTCCTTATATTTCGTTTTGGTGACCTGAACTGACCTGACCTTGACCTTGACCTTGCATGACATCGTATGCAAAGTATCTTGTCTTGGTATCCTAAAGAACACGTTTGTTTAGAGTAAGCAGCCTCAGTCCATTCTTTGCCAACTCGCTCAAAAGCCGATAATGTAGAAACTTGCATTTTGTATCCTTGACCTGACCTTGACCTGACCTCTGGACTATTTGGACAAATATCATTTGGCTCAAAAGGTCCTTCTTGCTGAGAGCTTTCGATTCCGTTTTTCCCGTCTCTCTTCGACCATCGGTTCGGAAGTAAAACGGGGGGGGGGGGAGGGCAAAATCTAGCCCTCGATCCCATCCCCCCAGCAGTGCACGTATGGCTGAATAGCCCAGTGCAGCGGGTCGCGAGTTAATATCTAGCCTGGTATAATGGGTACTGAACGGTAAACATTTTTCAATCATCCGTCATTAAATATACTATTAACGTAATAGCTCCCATCGTTTACTCGAAAAGAAAAAAGAAAAAAAATAGATGTCGGAACGCCTACCTGAGCTATTACACAACTAATTAATGAAACAATAGGCTGATGCCGATGAAACAAAGCCGTCGCTTCTAATCTTGATTGAAGAATCTAAAGGGATTTCTTTATATCCTTCCCACGATCAAGCGAGAGATTAAATACTTCTCAGCTTTAAAAGTATCATCAAATTATTTCTTCGCTCCAGACATCAGACATAAATTTTCACGAATTAGTTAACTTTTCCTAAATAGAGGAAAACGGGTTTTTGGACGAACTGGGACGAACTTCCAATCATTATAGTCATAGAAGTCTCAAAGGACCATATGCTACGAAATGTTTGGAAGCTAAGTCTCCACGGGACCAAGCTGGCATTTGCAAAATGCGGCCGCCGTTCTAAGTAGGCTGACTCCACAAAATCTCTGGGCACATTCAGATGCAGCAGCGATTGCACAATTGTTAACTGATCATATATTTGTTTCGTTCTGACAGGCCCGGCTGCGGCGAGCGTTCAGACGAGTTATTTTAGAACCGGATTCACAAATTGGCTATCTCAATTCAAAGCTAGTGTTAAGGCTGGACGGTCTCCTAACAGTTTAACGTGTCCACATAACCGAACACGTTTCATCTCGATAACTTTATCTGGCCTATGATGAGGCCACCGCTACTGGCTGCAGCGAGCTGGCGAGCTGAACTGGGGACAAACAGCGAGTGTCAAAGTGTGCCGACCCGTTTTTATCACCGGTGTCCCCACTCATCCAACACTTTCCTCACTGAACTACTGAGACGAGCAAATGAAATTCATATCCAACGAGGCCGCTGCCACATTCAAAAGTCAGCTCATACACTCACTTCTGACAAGCTCCCATCGATCCCCCACATGTGCCTGTCACCACCGCTGATCAAACTACAAAGTTGAGCCTGCTCTTTGAATTAGTTTCATACGGTTTCGACTCGGTGTTGTACTTTAGAGCGGCGGAGTGCCGGCCTGGCACAAAGGTGCTCTGTACCGAGTCGGTGCGGCACAAACATCCCCGCCCCCTAGGAAAGCCGGCGGCACTCCGGTCCGCCATCCGCACAATGGGATTGAATTGAAACCAATACAACTCGCCGTCGCCGGCGCGACCTTCCGCGCGTCCTCTCGCTCGCCGCGGCTCTCCCGTCACCCGGCTCGATTGCGCAGCGGTGGGGTGTGGGTCACCCTCAGTGGTAGGTACTCACCGGACGTGCACAGACCCCCGGCGAGGCTGAGCACCACCCACAGGGCGCAGTGGCCGGCCGGACGGGCGCGGCGGGGTGCGGTCGCAGCCCGCGGACCGCTCACTGACGCGGACGGCCGCCGGCGGCGTCTGCACTGCGGCGGCACTGCCCCGGTCACGGAGACGGGCATGGCGCGTCCCGAGGACCTCCGTGGGTGCCTCTGCCCTCTCCGGCTGGCGGTGGCTGCGGCAGCTGGCCGGAACGGGCGGAGAGACGAGGGCTGACGGCGCCACAAACGGCTGTCTCCGCCGCCGCGCCGCCGAGGATGGAATTTAAAGTTCGAACGGAACAAACTCCACTCTAGCACTTTGTGCAGATTAAGACAGGCAGTGAACCATTTAAAGGAAACCGTCCGATGTTCAATCTTTTAACTTTGAATAATGCATGGGTTAGAATCTGAACGAGGGGTTTTAAACTGTAGGAAGTATGCCGAAATCCGTCAGGTCAGAAGCACGGGAAGCCCTCACGTCAGTTCACTGCCGCAGACCACTCGGTCAGTCAGTCCAGAGTTCACAGCACGCCCCGGCAGCCGGCCCGTTCTCCCGTCGGAGCGCGCCGCCCCTCCGCTCACAGGTCACCGGCGGCACTGCCGCCGCCGGCACCGACGGCCGTCAGCCCGCGGCGCCGCGACCGGTCAGTGCAGGTGGCACCACCATCCCCGGTCGGCTAATTGAGCACCGCGGCACGCCTGTCGTCCGGTCCGGTCCGGCGCGGCGCGACACGGCGACACGGCGGGATGGCCAGCGGCCTGGAAGGAGCAGCGGAGGGTGATAGCGAGAGGAGGCGCGGGTCAGACTGGGTGGCGACAGGGGGTGGAACAGGCCGGTGGTGGCCAGCACGGACTGGGGGCTGGGTGCACAGTGGTGTTTGGTAGCGTGGACGGGCACCATGGACTCCAGTGGGGCCACTTTTGTAATGGGGAAGCCGGGGAGTGGGCCACCAGCGTCTGTATCGCAGCTACTCACGAAACCATCACTGAACCAAGCTCATAGCGCTAGTGGAATTGAGTGCAGTAAACCACGGGGCAGTTTGAGGTAGATGGTATTGTTTGATTACTTGCCTTTATGCATGGTGAAATAGGGGAGAGTGGGGCAAAGCGGCCACCCTAACGCTTCTCACGATGCCAACGCTTGATTTTTAAACTTAGAAAGATTCTTTCTATACCAATGTGATCCCTATTAAGTTGCCTTTTATTTCAACTGCATTTTATTTCCAAAGGCGTTCACAATTCACATATGGAAGATATTGACAAAACTTTAAACCTATGCATATTGGCCACTTTACCCCATACACTGAGGCAAAGAGGCCACCGGCGTCTTCTCACGTCCCGATATGAGAAACAAAATAGTTGCCTCATGTGTAGGTACGACTAGCTAGGGTATTTGATGGTGACAAGGTTTAACCGAGGATGGATGTTTACTTTATCATTTTCCACCTGTAGGTAAACAAAGAAAGGATTTTCATGAAAAAAAAAACATTTAATTGCATTAGGGGAAGATGGGGGAACACCGCCCACCCCGATATCAGAAATATGAAAAGGTCTTGGGCGACAGCTGACTGTCTTTTGGCAGCGTGACGTCAACAGAAGTGCAGGTATGGGCAGTGCACCGAATTATTTTAAGTGATTTACGAGAAATTCAGAATTTTACGTTTCGTGAATACCTTTTATACTTTCTGTAGCATACCTAATTAGCAGAAGAAAACTTATCTTATTTGACAGACAATAGTCCTGAAGAAGTATGTATTTGTTTGGATGGGACTCATCCAAACATTTCGTGTTTCTGCTCGAGCGCTATTTTTGTCGTGCTGCCATATTGAAGGATCTTTTAAAAGAAAAATGCAGACCCTTTGGTAACACCGCCCACTTGGGCAATTCAGTATTTAATAGCACATTGTGATACCTGACCCAGGAGTGACGCATTTCAAATGAAGAAAGAACGCTGTTGCTATGTTTTTTTTTTTTAGAGGATAATGAAAAATTTCGAGAAAATGAAATTTTGGGTCTTCAAGTCGCCTCGTTGTATGCGTACTACATTGTACCAGGGATATAATGAAATTGTTCCAAGTGCATTTTATAAATATTCTAAACTGCATCAAAATTTACGATAATACGAACAACTTACGTCATCGGTTTGACCTAGGTCAATGAAATCTGGTCACAAGGTAGTTCCCCGGTGGGGCTATCGAACGCTGTTTGTATTTTGAAAATCGGCTGGTAAATTTCAGAGATCTTAGGTGGGGGGGGGGGGGGGGCGAAACGGCCCCCCTACGGATGGTAGGGTCCGCCGATAGCCCTACGGGGCGCGGAGTAACCATCTATATGCAATTTTGTAAATCAACTTTTAACCCGCGCCCCGCTGCTGGGCTATTCAGCCATACGCGCCCTGCTGGGGGGGGGGGGGGGAGGGCAGATTCTGCCACCCCCCTGTCTAACTTCCGAACCGATGGTCGTAGAAAGACGGGGAATACGGCAATCGAAAGCTCTAAACAAGGCGGATCTTAAGAGCCCAATTTTTTTTGCTTAAGTAGGTCAGAGGTCAGGTCAAGGTCAGGTCAAGGGTACAAAATGCAAGTTTCTACAGTATCGGCCTTGCACCGTAGTTGCCGAAGAATGGACTGAGACTGATTGCCCAAAACGTGTTCTTAGACTACCACGACAATATTCGTTGCATGCAATGTCATTCAAAGGTCAAGGTCAGGTCAGGTCAGGTCACCAAAATATAGAAAAGGGCATGTGCGACACATGTCTCATAAAATTCATTAGACACACTCAATAAGTGATATGGACCACCTCTGGATGAATTTCAGGTCGAGGTCAGGTCAAAGTCAGGTCAAGTGAGGTCAAATTTTGAAGTTGGTTGTTAAGGCCTATAAAGATGTCTATCTGATGCAGTTTTTTCACGACGAATCGAATGGTGCTATTCTTGTTTCCGTACGAGGTCTAGAACTTCCAAAAAAAATCATTTTTCAAAATTTTTGTGTCGTGACGACATAAAATTTTATATAACTCCCACATTTTTCAACCGATTCTTCTAAAAATTGGTACGTAGGTGCACATTGACCACTTCTCTGACATATATTCCGATTTTTCGATACAGTCAAAATTTGGGGTTTAATACTATTTTCACAAAAAAGTCAGTTTTTGAAGAAGAAAAAATTGGGCCAAAATCCAAACTTTAAAAATACCGGAGATAGCCATTTGATAGACAAAGTAGAATCACGTATAACCTTTTTGTTACGTCTTGATTCCTTTAAAAATGAAGATGTTAGCGGCGTTTGAAATTTTGCCGTTTTTGAGGCGAAAATGGCGAACATGACGTCACTAAAACGTCAATTTCTCAAAAAATTTCCGACGGATTTCGCTCAAATTTTCAGGGAACGTGTCCAATTGATGCATGATAATGTACGGAAAGTTTGACGTCGCTGGCGTAACGCGTTTATAAGTTATTGGTGAAAAACGGGAGCGGGGGGAGGGGAGATTCTGCCCCCCCCCCCAGCGGGGCGCGGGTTAATTTTGTTGCCTTTTACTAGCAAAGTAACTTCCTAGTATTGGCCGCCGAAATAGCGGTGTAGCAGTAGGAACTAGGAAGTAGGAACCATATCTGGCAAAACGTCCCATACCCAAAGTTCCAAACCATATGTACGGATATGTAAGGGAAAGTCGCTTACATGCTTTGCAAGGTCGATGGTTGGAAATCGGGAGGTGCTCAGCTATTTTCGACCCCAGATATGGCTTTATCACATGATGAGGAACATGCTGATGAGCGTTTTAAGTGTCATAACCACACATAAGTATATAAAATCATTTGTCAAAAATAGCCGTTCCGCCGTACCTATCTTTCAGTGCAGAGGTACCGTCGGTCATCCCCGACGTTACGTCACGCCGGGGATTGCCAGATTTTCCTACTAGACTTCGATGCCCCCTGCCTACACTGTAAACCAAATCTACAAGTTGGCTCCTTGTTACAAGTTTGGTTCCAATTCGCATAGGCGTCACCTTGTCGATTCACCAACCCCAGGCTTGTTGGCCAGCAAACTAACAGTTTGTCTACAAGTTTGGTTCCAATTCGCATAGGCGTCACCTTGTCGATACCTTGTCGATTCACCAACCCCAGGCTTGTTGGCCAACAAACTAACAGTTTGTCTACAAGTTTGGTTCCAATTCGCATAGGCGTCACCTTGTTGAGTACTAGTCTGGGCCTTGTGAACCTATCAACTTCTGGATAGGCATAGCCGTTTCCTTGTCGGTTCAACAACCCATGGTTTGTTGATGAACTAGCCTTTGACTGGGCATTGCTAGTTTACAAATTGTCAACAAGTAAGTGTACTAACGCTCAGTTCGAACTTGTTCTTCCTTACAATCGCTTTGTTTGCGTTGATAGCCTTAAGAACTTACGATTCGCGTTCGTTTTCAATTGCCACGATACTGATTCAGGAAATATTTTATACTAGGTCACCCTCCCGCGCCTACCGGCGCTAATTGTAATCGTCGTTTGAACATCTATATAGAAATCCCTGCCCGTCCCGTCCAAAATCCCGTCCATAATGCCCGCTTTCTCTCTCTCTCTCTCTCTCTCTCTCTCTCTCTCTCTCTCTCTCTCTCTCTCTCTCTCTCTCTCTCTCTCTCTCTCTCTCTCTCTCTCTCTCTCTCTCTCTCTCTTTTCCTTTCCCTTTCTGACTCCCTCTCTGCCTCCATCCCTCTTCCCTCCCTCCTGTCCGCTCTCTGACTTTGTCGATCACTGATCCAATCGTATGCTTACTTACCCCTCCCCATCCGTCTCTCTCCCTCCTCTCCCCGTCTCCTTCATCGCACTTCTTCGCTCCCCCCGGCCCCCTCCCTCCCTCCCTCGATTTCCTCCCCTTCCCTCCACTCCCTCCCTTCCCCTCCTCTCCCCTCTACTCCAATCCCCTCTTGGTACTGAAAAAAGTACTGGCTAGTGGCTTCTTCCCCGCCCGCGCCGCAGATACATATACGTTTTTATGTCCCAGTTCAAGACGCTATACGTATATTGGTACGCTCGTAATACTAAACATGATCGCTATTTTTTCAGTATTTTGTGGAATTCTGTAACTAACCTATCCCAAATCTGAGTGACTCGCCCCGACCCTCCCCCGCCTTCCTCCCTCTGCACCCCCCCCCCTCTCCCCGGGACCCACCACTCACGATCGGTAATGTTTTCAGTGCTAAAGATATAATTATGGCTGCTCTGTTTCCGTCTCCGTCTTCCCTCTCTGCCTTTGTCTCTGTATCTGTCTCGTCTCGGATTCCATCCCCATCTCCGTCCCAGTTCCCGTCCCAGCTCCCATTCCCGCTCCCGCTCCCGCTCTCTTTCTCCGTCC
This sequence comes from Amphibalanus amphitrite, assembly GCF_019059575.1. NCBI lineage: Eukaryota > Metazoa > Arthropoda > Thecostraca > Balanomorpha > Balanidae > Amphibalanus > Amphibalanus amphitrite. The sequence continues at coordinate 14,510 of NW_024883246.1, forward strand.
CCGTCTTCATCCCCCTCCCGCTGACCACATCATCTCCGTCTCCGCCTCTGTCTCTGTCTCGTCTCTGTCTCTGCCTCTGTATCTGTTTGGTCTCCGATTCCGTCGCCGTCTGCCGTCCCCGTTCCCGCGCTCCCGCTCCCGCTCTCTTTGTCTCCGTCTCCGTCCCCGCTCCTGCTGGCCGCTACATCTCCGTCTCCGTCTTCGTCTCCGTCCTGTCCCCGTGCCCTTCCCCGTCCCCACTAAACATAATCGATAATCTTGTCAGTATTTTGTGGAATTCTGTAACCAACCTATCCCAAATCTGGGTACCTCCCCCCCCCCCCGCCCGCCACTCAGGATCGGTAATGAAGTTATTCGTAGCGGCCGAGTGCTGCAACTAAGCTGTAAGTGCATTTTAAAAACATCTTTCGGCTCCATCCTCTGTACTTGTTCTCTCACCGACTCAATCATTTGCTCACTTACCCTTCCTTCCCTCCCTCCATCATTTCTTCATCCATCCATCCACCATTTACCTATCCCCCCTTCCCATGTCTGTATCATGCCGCATTCCCGCTGTCCGGCAGCGGCCGCTCTGACGGCACCGCAGTTACCGCACCAACCCCTCCGCCCGCTCGCCCCACACTGCTCCGCCGCTGCGCCGGCCGGCGGCCGGTCGGTCACGTGGGGATTGCAGCGACCTCTACGGGGTCGCGACCCTGGCGGCCGGGTACTGCAACTAAAGATGTGCATTTTAAAAACGTGCCGGGCTGGAATCGAACCGGCGACCCATCCCATGGGAGTTTACCACTCTATCAACTGACCTACCAAGGACGCAAGGAACAGCGCTTTGAATAGGCCATGGTACTCTGCACGGGTTGATGACATGGTCTGGTGCGTATTGCGGCGTTTTACGGCGAAGTGGTTGGGAGCAAATTTGGTTTTAAAAGAAGGTTATACGCCATGTTTCTTGACCAATTTTTCAGAACAAGAGGGCAAAAGCAGGACAGGCCGCTGGAATTGGTTGTCCAGCGGTGACATAAACGTTTTATGATCGGCGATCGCCGGTCGTGTGAGCTGACGTCACGCAGACAGTCAGCGCCATCTCTGGAGCGTCGGGCGACATAGTCGAGGGGCCGAGTTTGGCTATTTGGGGGGTGCAAATGCGATTAAAAATGTGCCGCGCACATAGCCACGATCGAGAGCTGTCGATTGGTGTTTGAATCGTGTCTGTAGGTGGTGTGGTTTGGGCGGTTATCCCAAAAAACTGAAACGCTTCACGTATTATTTATTGTCGATACGGACAGGTCATTTTTTGGCTGGAAGTGGTGCACAAAACCATGACTGGCATCAGTTATTGCTCAAAGGCTTGCGCTGACAAGAAACGAAATACTGATGGGTTATATGATCGATGAATGCATACACCACATCCATTCGGAAGTTTCTGGAATCATTAGTATTTATTACGGTCACGTACCTACATCACGTAGTATGTAATTAATACTATTGACTGGAGACAATTCCAAGTGCATATTTTCGAATGGATGTGGTAAATGCATGAGGTAGGTATACCTATCGTGCACCGTCGTCCGTCAGCATATAAGTCCTTGAAGCAAGAACTGCTGCGTATGTGGAAGAACATGGTTTTGTGCATCGCATCAAGCCAGAAGTATAACATGCCCGTATGACGAATATTTCCACATTGACCATAACAATCATGGCAGTTGCACGATCACGCAGATAATTCGAATAAATCATGATCGCCAACCAGATTAGCTTTTACAGCCCATATACCTATGTCCATCAGTTAAGTTAAAAATACAAAGAGTTGAATTAAAGGCAAATAAATGTATTTATATATAAAAAAACACCGACCGCAAAACATCTGCTCACATGTGCATGCAAAGGTCTGGCCCACTTACATTGCGCGCGCAGGGGAAGGGAGGCGTCTCGACCGCGGGTATAGGCACGATTAGTGCGTCCCGCAGGCCAGAGCGGGCCTCACTCACAGCACGAACACCACAGTTCACATATTTCACTTTTTACTGCACAAATGCTGGAACAGCCCTCGTCGCTGATCCATGCTGCACGGCGGCCGCGCGACAACTGCTGGTTTGAACGGTTTGAAACCGCCGCGCCGGGGCCGGACGGCGACCGCTGATTGGTCCGCCAAGTCTGACGTCACGGGCGCAGCTGACCATGTGTATGCTGACCAGCTGACCAGTACAAGTTAGGCGCCGGTTAAATAACCATGCGGCAACAAGTTTCCAAAACTGGTTAAGAAACAAACGTTGAAACAAATGTAGAGTTGGTCTGGATACTGAGAAGTTGGTGTGCATAGTAACTATTGACTCGTAGTTGTCACCTGACAAGCAATGCACCAGACAATGGCTTGTTTGAAAAGTATCAGTTGGTAAACATACCAAGAGATGATTGGTTATATTACACAAGACTTGTCAATTTGGTTTAAACAGCAAAGCGCCTTTGCATGGAGGGGGGGGGGGGGCGACGAACGAGTGAGAGGGTAAGCCTGCCTTGCACGTTCAGAATTGCGAGAGGGTGCTTCCAACTGACTTGTGCACGGAACCCTAACCGGTCTTTAGCGATGTGCCAGATTTGGGCGCAATCAGCGCAGCCGTTCTCGAACTTTGGAAGCGGCACCCTGGCCCTGCACATGCGCACGTGTTGACTGGACCCAACTTACTTTCGCACGGCACCGTATTAGCCGATCCCTAGCCGTGAATTTAATTTGAGAGCAATCGGTTCAGCCGTTCTCGAGATCTAGAAGCGACCCCTGCACGTGCGCACGTGTAGCAGCACCCAAATCGTGACATTGGGAATGCATTGCCTGGTGGGTGCCTACCGACCCCCACCACACGATTTGGTAGCACTGTAATGACGTCAGCTTGGCGTTAATTTTCCCTTCACCATTGAGTTTTCACACAAACTGGTCAAAGTTTGAGCCAGGATATACTAGTCTAAAAATGCAAAAAAAAAAAAAACGATCAAATTTTGGCATCAATAGATTCAGCGTTTCACCGTGTGTCTCAAACCGTTCATCATTTGGCATCAAAGGAGGTAAAAAGTGTTCAAAATCGAAGTTAAAAAGATGCTATCTGAGCACAGAATCTGGCAGCAGTCACGTGCCTTGCTGTAAGCAGTTTATCGATAATTTACTAATATAATTTTCAATATGCTGCTTCAAACAACATAAATTATACGTTTTGAGCTTTTACTACTTTAATTAAGGTCAAAACATCGCAAAACACAAAAGTTATTACAATAGTCACGTGGGTGTCGCGCGGGAAATGTCACAGGTGCGTCAGATTTGTGACTGGGGCTTTGCTTTCAAACATCGGGTCTACCTGTTTCTTATAGGTATCTTGGTGCCTACCTTCTTGCCAAGTTTCACCGCAATCGGCCTTGTAATTACCGAGATATGGCAATTATTACAAAACTGACACTTCTTCGCTTTGCACGTAATGCGTGCATAAGGGGCCAACCACAATCCACGTGCATCAGGAATGGTCAAATACGGGATAGAATTGGAATGAAGCTACCCTACCAAAATAACCGCAGGTTAATCGGTCTGATGGCTGCGGAGATATAAGTTTCGCGAAAGCGTCCCCACGGCCGCCGCTCACACCCAGAGATTTCCGCTGTTCGTAAGACTTCGCTCGCCCCTAAAAAGATGCGAATGAGATCAAATTTCAATTGCCGAGAAAAGCATCCGCGTCAGTGCAACGTGGCATGAAGGGAAAAGGACTGCCTGGTCTGAAACGGGCCTCTGAGGGTTTTGACGCCAGAACCTCCAGAAAAATGACGTGACAAGACGCACAACAGGTGACCGTGGCACTCAACGTCAGAAGTCTTCGTATGTCATCTGACTGTAGATGGAAAACTGGATCAGTCTGCCGACCCTTGGCTAAATAGAAACAACGATGAGCCCATCTGGACGGCCCTGGGCGTGGAATTCATTCAGCCGGACGTGGACAACAGTGGCTCCCAGATAGCAGTGGACCGGGCCGACTCTGAAGTCGAGAGCATCTGGAAGCACATAGAAAGCTATCATCCTGGTGCGCCCCGCTGAAGGTACCGTGCGCACCCCTAATCGGTGGTATCTGCCGTCAGATTCTCACTCGCTGGCCTTGCGCTGATATGCACGAAAACCAGCAAAGACTACATCAGGAGCAACCCTGTCAACTACACAAGATATCGGCAAGAGCCATGAACATAGGCTTCACCATCTTGAGGTACGGGGAATGCGAGGCGAGGCGTATGGGGTGCACATGCACTTAAACAGTGCCCAGTATTAATGATTCAGTCGTGGAAGTGCCAAAGAACACACTGATGACTGTATGGAATGTGACTCTCACAAACAGCATATCACTCGAGCTCGGGAGGTCCGCGAAGAGTATCGGCCTGATGCAGCTTGCACCCTAGATGACGAGGAGGTTGTTTGCAGTGCGGATTTGAGGAAGATCGTGTTGATTCAGATACTGCTCAACGACGCCGCCGGTTTTCACGTCCCGTCTTGTAGTATTTTAACGAAACGTTCGCGCCGCTCGTCAAGGAACGCTCTCGCGGCGATGGGAAGAAGCCGTTGGCCGTCCTCTGGCCAACTCTGGCATGAGGCCGTAGACGGCAGACACGCCGAGGATGTCGCCGTAGCATTTTGGCACTACGACTCTTTAGTGCCCTGGGCACTACCTCCAGAAGAACCGCGACAAGACTCGTGTTGTCATATACATCTGTTCGGCACAGCAAAAGTCATGACTCTTCGTCACTGCTGAGAGTGCTGGGAAACTGGTCACAGGGAATGAGCACCGATTCCATACACCATATCATCCGAGAGGAGTTAGGAAGTCGCACGCGGACCGCGACTGTCAAGATTTCGCGACACTGACAGGACAGCGGAGTCTTCGCAAGAACCAAGGCAAGAACTATAAACCCCGAGGACATCTTGATATTTGAGAATGGAGTGAGTCGCAGGAAACGGAAAGCGCATGGAAGGGGCAGGGCTCGGTCACATCTACGTGATGCGGGCCAGGCAGAAAAGCGAGAAATAAACATGAAAACTCCTCACGCAGCGTACGTGGCGGACTTATGAGCTGATGAAAACAGCATACCACAGCACCGATGCACCACCTCACCAATCCGCTCCATGTCAAGCCATGTGCCCAGAAAGTGGCCATTGCCAGAGTGTCGGAGAAGCAAGGTAGCTCTTATGCGGTGCGTAGGATATATGGTAATGAATCTCGATCTGATGCCGCTTGGTGTCTGCTTGCGTTTTGTAGGTAACACGGGCGATGTCGCTGGCCCAACATGAGAAGTCATAAATACATGCCTAGCTCACATGAAGTGGATGGAAGTCGTTTGCGTCGCGGAGCTACAAAGGTAGTCGAAACACATTTCCCAAGCCGTGACAAGTGTTTCCCAAGTGTTTTTATATACCTTGAGCCGTGACATCTCGTAAGCAAAAAAGTAGCGCGTGTAACGTTTTTCTTTTCTGTTCACGATTGAACCAGGGGCTGGACCAAGGCTATAGAACTCCGGCTGGACTTGCGGCTGTCGGACTAGACTGATTGCAGTCACGGTTTTCTTCTTCACGTCCCCCGCTGTGGCAGAAACAGCGAGTAAAAGAAAAAACACGTTTATACAATCCAATAACTGAGCCAGTCCAGTAGCTCAGTCGGTAAAGCGTTGACTCCGTGTGGTCGTGGTGAGAGGACGCGTCCCCGTCACAATAAAGTCCGGGGTTCGAAGCGCGACGGGCGCTCGATGTTAGTGAGCCTCGTGGCGGGTACAGTTGGTTTGGTGGCAGGCATGCGAAGTCATGGTGAGGACTGAGGGGCGGATGTGCGTAGATATGTACGTTTAACCCGTTTAACTTTGGACTCTTAATTCTGCCATAGGCAGGAGTTGCGCGATCAGAGGATACAGCGCAGGGCCAACGCAACAATCTACGCTTAGCGGCTTAGCGTGGGCTCTGTCCTTGTGTATCGTTCCGTTCAAAAAGTTGGGACTAAATTAAAAATTCAGTTTTCAAAGTTCTGATTTCTGAAGTACGTGCCACATCGAAAATGTTTTTTTTTATCAGAAATCAGTCATATGTCATACTTTTGGCGTTGTTTTACATGCGTTCGAACAGAAAATCTATCAGTTCCAAAGACATATAGCTAAGCCACATATAACTAATTAATTTATAATTAATTCGTTAGTTAATTTTGATTAGTTAGGTACACATGACAACCCGCATTCAACGTGCCGTCCGATGTTCTATGGCCGCGCTCCCGGTATCGGGTCAAGTTCCGCGCTTGATGTAATCCGGGGCTGCCGACCCCATGGGGTCGGCAGTTGGTATAGCGGCCCCCCGGTATAGCTGCAGCTATACCACGGTCGGCTGGCCCCATTGCGGGAGGGTGCGGGAAGCGCGGCCCCCCGGCTGGTGCGGCAGTGCCTCCCAGCGGGAGCCGGAGCGATTCGCGGACGGACAATATCAGACCAGCCATTTCACGGCTCGGCGGGCTTCCTGGCCGCCGGCCGACCGCTTTCAGGCGGCTCTGCATAGCTGACCGCTGAATAAAATGGCAATCTCCAAACGGGGAAGCGGCGCGGTTCGAGGAAGATGAAAGTGCTACGATGTATAAAAAGAAAAAGGATTCTCGCTAAACTAAAAAACCTTATGCGGGGAATGAAAATGGTTTATATGGCGCTCAAGCGAACGACAATATAATCGCATTGTACTAGGGTTGACTATTAAGTAATGGAAGTGTCTTAAGCAATTAAACGGGTTTGCGCGTGCACACATTATTTAGGTGTCATTTCATGCGCAGATCTTTTTTCTATCCAATGGTGAAGACCACATGTCCCTAGCTACTTTTTGCTATAAGCTATCGTCGTTTTCCCAAGAGACCTCCCGAACCTGTGGCGCACCACCTGGCAATGGCCAAAGCCGCGTGCCAGCGCCCAGTGCAAGGTCATTAGAGCTCAGTTTGTCGTAGGGAAAAGGCCTACCAATATCAGAAAATTTATTTTCTAAGTGTATGGAGCGACGCAGCCTCCCCACAGACGATATGTCGGTGGTTTCATCGGTTTGAGAAAGAAAGCGCCGATCAGTCTTCTGTCGGCGTTCCAGGAGTGGGTCAAGACGAGGCTGGAATGGTGTGTGATGCTTGAAGGCGATTATGTGGAGTAGTGTATGCTGTCATTTATCGTGCCAATGTGTATTGTTTTGATGAAAATATAGAAATTGTCCATTGTGTAGCCATAACAATAAGCCAATAAGCTCTGATGACCTCGCGCTGGCGCTTGGCGCGCGATTTTGGCCATTGTCAGACTCCTTTTTTCATGGTGCGCCGCAGGTTCGGGTGGTCTCTTGGGAAAACGACGATAGCTTGGAGCAAGAAGTACCTAAGGACATGTGGTCTTCACCATTGGATAGAAAAAACATCGGCGTATGAAATGACACCAAGAAAACATGTGCACGTGCAAAAACGTTTAATTGCTTAAGGCACTTCCATTACTTAATAGTCAACCCTAGTATATACCTAACTCTTAGGCCAGAATTGTCCTTGCAGGGTCAATGCCTGGGTAACCAAAAATAAGCAACAGAGATAAAATAAGAGCACTTAAGCTGTTATTTACGCGTAAGATAGTGACAAAGGGCACATGCTGGTAAGGCTCCAGACCCCGCGGAAGGGCTGAGCATAACAGTGACAGTATTTGGAATTATTTACATTCCTTTCCAGATGCTAATAATGATAATGCGCTGAAAGGGGTTCTTTCATAATTTGTTTCATGTTTTAAGACAAAGCTGTTACTTAAATCTCGTATGGGCTATTAACCACAAGACGAATGCATCCAGTATGTCCCAAACAGCTAGTCTCAAGGCAGTTGTGTGTGGAGACCGTTCCGTTAAAATACCGGCGACGATGACACATTTGCTCGGGGTTAGGGTCGCCGTCCAGTCGCCGCTTTATTGTCCGAACATGAACTGTCTATTTCTGCTAGTGAGCTGTGGCCAATTTGTCATGTCTTCCGAGCCATAACTACGGTCATTGGGGAACGTTCGCTGAGACACTGCGGACGACGATTTGAGAGAAAAACTGACCGCTAAGATAAAGGCGTTATCGAGCGGGCGGCGCCGTGGGGCACTAAGAAGGGGCCGCAGCGGCTCGGTGGCGTTTCACGGCCCTGCCCACTGGTTACCAACGAGGGTCGTCGTCCGCCGACGGCCCTAAAGCAACCATCCCGGCTCCCCGAGGCCGAGCACAGTCCATCAGCCATACATCAGAACGTGACATCTCGCGTTACCGTTCCGTGCCGACGGAGACGACGGGCTTCTAATCTGAGGGCCGACACGCGGCCGGTGTATCTGACTTGTGGTGCGGCGGAGGCGGCCCCAGATAGGTGCGGAGGCCGCCAGGGTTATGTAGATCAGCGTTCCGCCTGGGGCATATGTCAGAGCCGTCGCTACCGTCGCAGGCCAGAGAGCGGCAGCCAGCTTAGTGGTGCAGTGTAGGCTGCGAAATGCGACAGTGGGGAGCTGGGGTCACGCTCGAGATTTCGTTCATGCAACATGTTACCTGTTGAAGGAGCCAGGCAGACTTAACAGCAAACAGTAAACGTTCATCGTTTACGCTTTTCCCAGGTTCCATTAACCTTGGCCGGACTCTCCTCCTCTCGGACGCTAACCGGTTTCAAAGAGGAGGACTGGTGCCACCCTCGTGGCAGTTTCATCTCATGACTGATCGGAACGCGTGCGCACTAAAAAGCTTTAAGTTTTCATATTCTACGGCTGACTCAAGTCGGATGTTGTTACACCAGTCGCATTGCCAGGTCAGCTCTTCCACCATTAGCGAAATTACGGAGTGCGATCTGGCTGGATCCTGCACTTTATAACCAATTTGCTGGTAATACATACATAATAATCGCATGACTTCTTAGCCATCACTTGCTGGTTGCCACCGCCGTGATTATCTTTGGTATTTATATATCAATATACACACCCAGCATCGACGAAACAAACTTAGGCCGACTTTTCGAGCCATTCATTCGCTCTAGCATGCGGGTGGGGACCGCTGGTTTCGACCGGCGCTGCAGCGACCACAGCTGCGGTGCCGACCCCGGGTGGCGGGACGGCCTCCAAATCCCAATATTCCCACTCGGAATATCGCCACAAAGGCCATTCCGCCCGCCGGCTGCCCCCGCCATTCACGGGATCAATCTGGCTGGTGGGAGAGACGTCCGGCGCAGGGGTGAGTGGGCCGCGGCCCGCACTGACACCGCGGCTGGTCGGTGCCCCGGCAGACGAGCGGCGCCGCGGTGTGATAGCGGCGCCGTATCTCAAAATCCCCCGAACCCGGAGACGATTTACCTACCCCCGGGGCAGCCTGGACCGTTCAGAAACAGAGCACGCGTCGCCATAATCGATTATTATCGTCGTTATAGGGCCACCGTCATGGGAAAATATGGGAACCTGACCGCGCCACTCGGGATAAATTTACATGATTCGTCTCCCAGTATGTAGATTGGGCCCGGCTCACTATTACGATAAACGCCCCTGCGTCATTGGCAGCAGCCCAAGACTCCCAGTAGCTTTTGATGAGAGTTGCAAGCTCCCACGGGCTTCAGTCAGTGCTCTTGTTCAAACGTCTTGCATCAGAAATGACCTTCGAGTGAAATAGACGCCCTCGGGCTTTGCAATGCCTGAAGAGCAGCTTTGCATTCGACGCTGGAGAGGATATATGCATTATTGTATTTCGTGGCGTTCGTGGAAGCCATTCTGATGCTATGGGGATGCTGGGGCTTACTTCACGGGGTGCGTCTCGAATGACGTCATCGTTTTGCCCTGTCTGCAAGTTCATGAATGACTGGTTGACAATTTTTATCTGGATTGCTAGGCCCGTCACAATCCGTGATAACATTCTTTAATTCCCTTTCCTGAAAGTATTGGTTCATTTTCAAGAAGCAAACTGCACAATTGGGGGGCGTCAGGCACGTCAAGTCAGACGGTTCCAAGCCAGAGAAGTTTCAAGCAGGACAAAATATTTGTTTTGGCCGCATAAGAGATGACTTTCAACCACAGTGTCGGTGCATTCGTCACCGTGGCTCTCGTCCCCGTATCAGGCCTGCTCATCTGCAGAGTTAGAACCGGTTCCGAACGTCGGACTCGCGGCTAACACGGGTCCCCGGTCCCCACAACACCGCGAATGCATTGCATTGCGAGGAAGTCCGGCAAGGACATGCAACCAGACCGACTCTACGGGACTTCTTACACTTCCCTAAGGCTCCCGGATGACGTCACTGGCTGGTGCGGACAACTGGGCGACCGCTGCAGTTCACAATGAATGAGGGTTAATTAACCCGCGCGGGCCCGGGGGACAATATTTCCCCCCCCCCCTCCCCTCACGAATAGTTGCGACAGCTCCCGAGTGCTTTGTGATAGAAGCGCCAAACTTTTAGTGCCTTTTGCCCATTTCACATCTCCTGGAGTAAGAGTTTTGGACCCAGCCGGTAGCTCTCTTGATGATGTCACAGAGTCGAGTTTCCTGGACCCTTCACTGGCGGATCCAGGGGGGGGGGCCACGGGGGCCATGGCCCCCCCCAAAGGCCTAAAGTGGCCGGTTTGGCCCCCCCCAAAACGTCCGAAAAAAATGCTAAGAAAATATACCTTGATGGAGGTTTTTAGCCACTTGGTGAAGTAAAGCTTTCCACAGCATAATATGGAAGCAATATGGTAGCAGTGAGGGTCAGTCAAAAGTTGCGCGAGAGGAGTCGACCTTAAAAAAAGACTGTTGTTGGCACGTGTTTATGGCGCGGCAGCTGGTAGTTGGCGGTGTTTCGCGTGGTGTGGCATCACTGGCCGATCCAGGGGGGGGGGGGGCACGGGAGCCTGAGGTGCCCCTGACAGGTCCATGGTGCCCTTGCTAGGCCTGTGGTGCCCCTGGACCCTGGCAGGCCTGTGGTGGCTCTGGCGGGCCTAGGGTGCCCCTGCTAGGCTGCTGATGCCCCTGGGACCTGACAGGACTGCGGTGCCCCTGACAAGCCTAAAGCGCCCCCAACAGGCCCGTGATGTCCCCGACAGGCCCAAGGTGCCCCTGCGTGATGCCGTGATGCCTGCGAGGCCGGCAGGGCCCCTGACAGGACCATGGTGCCCCTGCGAGGCCGGTGGTGCCCCTGGCAGGTCTCTGGTGTCCCTGACAGACCTGGGGTGCCCCTGACAAGCCTGTGGGCCCCTCACAGGCCCGTGGTGCCCTTGCTAGGCCTGTGGTGCCCCTGGCGGGCTGGTGGTGCCCCTGCTAGGCCGGTGGTGCCCCTGACAGGCACCACCCGGGCACCAAGGGGGGTCATGACCCATGTGGCCCCCCTTGGATCTGCCACTGATACATAATATATTGATTTGTAAAGGCTAGACCGGTGGTGCCCTTGGCAGGCCTGTGGTGCCCCTGCTAGGCCCCTGGTGCCCCTGGGCCCTGACAGGACTGTGGTGCCCCTGCTAGGCCTCTGGTGCCTCTGCAAGGCCGGTGGTGCCCCTGTAAGGCCTGTGGTACCCCTGCTAGGCCTCTGGTGCCCCTAACAGGCCCATGGTGCCCCTGCGAGGCCGGTGGTGCCCCTGGCAGGTCTCTGGTGTCCCTGACAGACCTGGGGTGTCCCTGACAAGCCTGTGGGACCCGTCACAGGCCCGTGGTGCCCTTGCTAGGCCTGTGGTGCCCCTGGCGGGCTGGTGGTGCTCCTGCTAGGCCGGTGGTGCCCCTGCTTGGCCGGTGGTGCCCCCGGGCACCAAGGGGGGTCATGACCCATGTGGCCCCCCTTGTATCTGCCACTGATACATAATATATTGATTTGTAAAGGCGTTATGGCTTATGCAATATGCAATTGCAGGCACTTGGTATCCCTCACTTATCCCTCATTGGGGGCTCTGGCGGGCTCCTGAGGGCCCACGTCTATCTCCATTCTCCGGGAGCCCTAGACGGGCTCCTTAATTGGGTCCTTTCAGTCCACTACAGCATAAGAGGTCTCCACGCAAGTCCTATACATCTGAGGGCGTACCCTGACGTCTGAGGTACCCAACTGCAGCTCCAATGGTGTCTTACACTGGCGGATCCAGGGAGGGGGCATTTAGGGCCATGCCCCTTTCCCAGAGGCCTAAAGTGGCCCGTTTGCCCCTCCCCCAAACGATAATGAAACATAGTTCAATCAGTGCGTGGCCCAGGAGCCGAGTTAGACTGGGGGTGTTTTACCACCTCCTGGCCCGCAAAGGGACCCAAGAACTGACTCGAAGCGGGTTAACTGGTCGACAAAAGCAATGGTAAGTGTTCACAAAGTAATATAAAGGCATGGGTCGGGTGGACTACCATTTATATATTTTTCTTTTTAGTTAAAAAAAAATTAATAGTGTCAGAGCTGTGACGAAAAATAAGTGGCCTAAATCCGATGAGAAAACAGGATTTGGGGGTACCCTAGGTTTGGCTCCGCATGAGTTGCCCCCCCCCCCAAAACGCAAGCCTGGATCCGCCAGTGGGACCCTTGCGCGGCAAATTTCAACGTAACAGACGTAAACTTCAAACAGCTGCCAAAAATAGAGTTTTGGAGATAAAGACAAATTTCGAACACGGTTGTGTAGCATATGACTTAGATAAAAATACAAAAGTTATTTTGGCGACCTGAGGCTAGAGGGCAGGTTAACGACTCCGAGCTAGAATTCGGTTTTTCGCAAGTAACTTCAACTAAAATGGCCCTAAAGCTAAGACCATGGTACCAACGCATTCGTCTTGTCAAGACGCGTCGATTGACATGCAATTTGTTTAGAAAAGGTCAAGTCTTACATTGACCTCACGTCACCTGGAATGGCCTTTGATTGACCTTGACATATGAATGGTGTCATATGGTGTATTCGTAGCCGCTGATCACTATTCTGGCATCCATTTTGCCCTAGGCATACATTTAGAGAGTCAGGATAGCAAAAAGGGCTGAATTATTATGGCTGATATGAATCAGTGAAATAGCCTCTAGCAAGGATACTATTTCCCGACCTTGACCTTTGGGCAGCCTTGTGTCGTAACATAAACGACAACTAGGTGCCTGATAACCTTCAAAATATTTCAAAACATTTTGGAAAGTAGTGTAGGTACACTGTAAAAGATTTACGAAAAGGTGCAAAGTTTGAGGTCAATTTTGAGCATGACGTTGAATTTGACCTCAAAGTTTAATAAGCACACCATCGGATTCCTCAGATTCTATTCTGTCGTTTCCCATCCAGTTCAACCTGTTTCATCCATCTGGCCGCCCTTTGGAACACTTAGTTCGAGCTCACTAGGTAGGTACACATGTCCCGGTTTTTGCCTCTGACCTTGATCTCTGGCCTTCAAAATTAACCTGATGTCAAATTTTTTTAATGTTTTAGAATCGCCTCATAGAGGCCTTTCGTTCGGTACCTTATTTGTTTCCGTAGCTCCTATTTTACGGAGTTAGACAGTGGGTAATATTGTCCTCCCCTCCCCCCCCCTCCCCGGCTGCGGTGGTTGAGGTTGACCCCCCGGCCCGGCCAGGTTAAAATTTGTGGATGGTTTTGATCGCCTTACATATCCTTGTTACTCCTGTTGCCTTGCCGTCCAAACTATTACCTACGGGTTACGGGAGATGATTAACCCTCGCATGTGTAGGGGGGGGGGGTCGGATGAACCCCCCCATGGTTTTTCGCGAATAACTCGCGTAAAAAGCGGCCGATCGCGACGAAACTTTCAGTACCCTCGCAATGATCAATTTGACACCTACCCTGAAAATTTCATGACCCTGACCCAAATGACCTTTGACCTGTGACCTCTTTTCCGAGACCATGTTTGGCCGGAATCGCGATTCGGCGTACGTCGGCTCGCATTAGCCGCGCGTTTGCAAGCTTTTCGTGGTTTCAAACGTTCAAACATGTGATTTGATGTTGCTCCCATGCATTAAAGTGGGTGTCAAGGTCACCTGAAGGTCAAGTCAGGTCATTGACCTTTGGTGACCTCGGGTGACCTCGGTTCACTTTTTCGAGTTTTACATGTTTCTAGGCTAGTTTTTGGAGCTGAATTCGAATTTAGCAACCATTTGAACATTTACGAAGTAGTTTTGGTGCCTTCGTAACATGTTACGAAGCTGTCAGAGGCGGTTGACACGTACTACGAATACCCGTCACGACGCCTACTGATTGACCTGACCTGACCTGACCCGACCTGGTCTAAATGCTTAAAGACATCATCTTTGATCAAAACTAACACGATATTCGTGATCAGCACCCCGAAAAACCCCTTAGCAGCCACACTTTACGACTTTCTAATAGGTCCCGATTTTCCCGACTTTGGGTCATTGACCTGACCTGGAAGGTCAACCAATGACCTAGGACCTTAAAATTGGGTATCATCGGCTTCCTCTCGTCACGGGCAACACACTCGTTTTTTCCGCGAAGCTCTAGCTCGATCAGGGGCCAAACGGCAAGGGGGGGGTCCAACCGACCCCCCCCCCCCCCCCCCCCCTACACATTAGAAGCTGGAAAACGCCGCACACATGCGAGGGTTAATTTGCCCCGTGCTCCATTTTCCAATGAGCTGTTCCTTGTTACGACACAGACGCGCTATCATTCAAATGTTCAAAGCATGCGATTAAGCTCAGTCATAATTGATCTGTTTAAAGTATAAATTACGTCTGAGATGCAGGCAATGAGTTTGATGAGAGACATGCCGATCGAGCTTTGGTGCCAAGATCATCAAGGTCAAGGTCATCGAGCTTTGGTGCCCTCGGTTGGCTTTTGTACGTTTTACAATATTGTAGGATAGCTCAAGATTCTTACGGATAGCTTACGGTGCTGATTCAGAATTTGGCATTCATTGAATTGAAGTAGGCAACTATGAATCCGATGGGTCTGTAATGGTAAAAATATTTTTGTTGCTGTAGGAAAAAAGAAGCATTTCTGATAAGAATATGTTCGATTCCGATACTCACAGACATGTTAGCAATATTCCTTCGGCACAGTTTATTCTCGAATAATGAATGTGAAAAACGGCTCTACATGGCTTCTGAACTAGGGCCTATATACGAGTATACGCCTTCTGCACGAATCTCGTATACTGCCATTTCCGAAGCACTTGAGACCAACGAGCGACTGTATCAATGCGGCTAATCTCGGGCATTTGCTGCGAGCTGTGCTGGTCGGTGAAAGAAGCTGGCCGTCTTGCCCTACCCATGTGACCGTCTTACCCCATGGAGTGGGGTAAGATGGGTTTTTGCAAGGTTTTGCAAAAATAGCTGCAGTTTATTTGTTGAGTCAGGTCTAAGTCTCATCTTCTGGCAAATGGAAGTAAAATGTCTGTAAAAGGTTTTCACTCAGTTTCCCGTTTCTATGATGTTTCTAACCGGCCGAAAAATGGCTCCAAAGTTAAGGTGCCCGTCTTACCCCACTTTCCCCTATTTGGAAAGTAGTTTTTGAGCCCATGCTGGTAGAGGTGAAATACCTGCTGAGGATATCGGGCGTGCTGCCAGATAGCCATGACCTGACCTGCTTTAACCGAAGTTAAGAGTCAGAACCACAATCACCCATTACAACTATTTCCCTGCTTTATTCTCCGAAGCGACTACGTCATGCCTATAGCACGTCATCGCCGTGGTCCGGTGGACGGATCATATCTGGAATTTCCCATAGCAGCTGGCATTTCATCCTATCGCGTGATAGAACGGACAATGCACGTTTGGCGAAGACAAGATACATTTAGCGTTCCTATAAACGCTGTTGTTCGATCCAGATAGGCAGCTTTGGAGTGTGTGAGCGGCCTTACATACCAACTTCATATTCCATAATAAGAAATCATAGTCCTGTCCTGAGAATAGCTCACTGGGGCTTCGGTGTGAGTAGTAGCTTCCTATCAACTCAAATGCAAGCTTTTCGTATATAATTGCTTTTTGAGATGCAAAAGAAACGACAAACTTTCATCGATCGCGATTTGGGTAGGCTATAACGAATCCAACAACTGCTGTCCCTGGATCCGCCACTACCCACTACGTCCATCATTTTTTGGCCACAAACCTGTCGCTCTGGCGCAGAGTGCGCCGTCGGCAGACGTCAGCGGCGCGGGGCGCCGCAGTCGGGTCGCAGTGGGCCACCGCTGCCAGTGCCGTGGAGGATGGATGGCGTGTGCCTTCGGTGGGTAGCGCTGTTCTGCACCGCCGCCGGCCTGGTCCAGTGTAAGTGGACGAGGTGCGTAATGTAAGAGGACGAGGTGCGTTATGTGAGAGGACGAGCTGTGTAATAAGTGTGTGACTTATCCGGCGGTGTGCATCTAGGAAAACAGGTTAAGTGAGTACTTCCCTACTGGTTGTCACTGTCAGCTGTATTCTTATTTATCTATTCCTTCTTTTCCACTTTGGTATTGTCCGCCTACACGCATTCGCAGAAATATTCGATGTTTTCGTCATGATCGATATGATGCAATATTTATTTTGTGGCCTTTTAATTAAAAAGATATGTCGAATGCTGCAGCCGGTATGATGACTGCTCCAATTATGTCCGTCAGGCGTCAAAACAGCTCATATTCAGTCGAGAGTTGGTCCAGATTCGAAGTTCCTTAGATCAGTTTGCTACTTGCATGAAGCAAAGCCATCATTAAGGTTGAAAATACGTGCCCTAAACTATTCGGCGGCACCATTATAGACGGTTGACATAAGATGTCAACAAAGGTCACGGGCCTCAAATTTGCACAGCAGATTGTGGCCCGTCCAGTGGAGCTAGAGCGCTGAAAATGGCACCAAAAGTCTGGACTGGACCTGGAGTTTCTTCTTCCAAATCAATTTACTCTCAAAAGGTCACGCGAATTCGCGATATCACTAACAAGGTCGTAAGGTCGTTGGCAAGGGAGCAGCATCCTGTGTAGTGGACGGTAAGTTGTGTTTTGTTGCATATTGGGTTGTTGAGTCAACCACCAGCTGATATGTCGCATGGTGATCATGAGCCCATTTTCTCGGGACTGGAATGTCTCGCTCATCATCCAGGGATAACGACCAAGAGGGCTATGCTGCTACTGGAGATGACCATCCACCAGTTGCCTGGAGGGGTGACCGCCGGCCCAGGCATGGCGACGTGATCGTGATCGTGACGTGATCAAAGATAAGCCTGGGCTGGTGCTGAGGCTAGAGGACAGATGGCGGACAGTGCTGCCGTCCAAAGGCAAAAACGCATATGTCGGGTCAGGTCGTGACCCGACATATGCGTTTTTGCCTTTGGACGGCAGAGTGAATGTCGCAGAATAGCGTCTTGTCTGGGGTTGGTAGGGTCTGTAAACGTCGCAGCTTTGTATATCGTGAGGCGGTCGGTAAATATGTCACGAACGTTTCGTTTGGCGGGCGGTAAACGTCACAGACAAGCGTCTCGGCTGAGCACGGGAAATTTACAGCTTCACAGGGTAGCGTCTAGTGCCGGACGATGATTGCCCTATTGCCCCAGGTCATATCTTACAGCTGATGAGCTGACGGCCGCTGGTCGCGCCCCGTTCCAGACGCCGCCGGCGCCCAGGCCTGTCCCAGGGACAGCAGCCTGCGGCGCACGCAGGGCGGCTCCCTGTTCCTGGAGCTGTGGCCGCGCGACGAGCACGACATCTTCTCGGCGACCTGCTGCGGCGACCTGTTCCACTGCACCGAGCGCCGGGCCACGTGTCTGCGCTGCGGCGAGGCCGACTGCGACCCGCTAACCGAGCGGCTGCCCGGCTGTCCGGACACCAGCTGCCAGCCGTTCGGCTTCGTCTGCGACCAGCGGCATGACTGCTTTGACGGCGCGGACGAGAGCCACTGCGGTGACATCGTGCGCTCCTACCAGCCGATCGCCGGCACGGACATCACCGCCTGGGAGCTGGTGATCCACGGCGTCAGTCTGGAGACGTGCGCCGCCTACTGCTTCTTCCACCCGCACCAGTGTCAGGTGTTCAGCTACTCCAACACCAGCGGCGACGCCGACCCCTTCGCCGGCGTCACGGTAGGCGCCAGTGGGAGTGGTGGAGGTGATAGCTGCTGAAAGTCAACTGGATAGACACTCTAAGTCGGTGTAAACCGTCAGACAGCACCTGACTTATTTTGAGCAGCATCATCGAACTACCCTTTAAAGCTTAAAACGAAGTACTCGACGGCCTTTCGCTGTCACACTAGACGGTAGAGTTAGACCATTGCATTTGTCACGCTCAACATCTCAAGAAAAAAGTCAACCATGGCTAAATGCCTCAGTCGTTACACGTCTTCTCGTGGCGCCCCGATACGTTCAGTCTTTAGGGTGCTCCAGTGCCACAATGCTAACACCCCGCGGCCTGGTGTTTCAGCAGGACCACCAGAAGTCTCTGGGCCGGCCGCTGTACAGCAGCCGCTGCCGCATCGGCTGCCAGGCGTGCGGACTGGCGACGGTGCGGCGCGCCGACTTCGTGCTGTACCGCAGCACGGCGGCCACCGTGGAGCTGCGGACGCAGCTGCAGCTGACGCGGCCCGCCGGCGACCCGGCGCGCCTGCTGCTGCCGCGCCACCCCACCTGCGGCCGCCGACAGGCGCAGCGCACCGAGGTCGCCCTGGTCGACCGGCTCTTCGGCGGCGAGTCGGCGCTGCGCGGCGAGTTCCCCTGGCAGGCGCAGATCCGCACCTTCGACAGGAAGCTGGGCTCCTGGGTGCATTACTGCGGAGGGGTCATCGTCAGTGAGCGGTTCGTGCTCACGGCTGCTCACTGCATGACCAAGGCCAACTCCGAGTATGAGGTGGGTGGAATGGATGCAGGTGGTAGTTGAAACTGGCCAGTGGCCATTGTGTGTGCCCTAATCTCTGGTAGAAATGGGTGATCACATATTAGCATGGATAGTAGTACTTATCATTATTTTTGTCTTATGGCGGATGAATTTGCCCTAGACGGCCATCTGCGGACTGAATCGTTTTACAAGTGTCTTCTTATATAAAGACACTTCCTTTATATCTTATATAAAGGTCATTAGCTTGGATGTCACGATAACGCGAGGCTGAGACACTTTATTGCATCGTATTTATGTCTGCATTTTGTGACAGCGTTTTATATGGAATGGATTATTTCTTAGGTTAGGACGCTGTCACATTATTTTGTTTTTCGTCAGGTGGTGGTCGGAGAGTACGACTTGCGCGTAAAGGAGAACACCGAGCGGGTGTTCGGCGTCCGGGAGAAGCTGAACGTGCCGGACTACCTGTCGAACGGCACCAAGGTCGGCGACTTGGCCGTGGTGCTGCTGGACCTCTCCAACCGGCCTGCCATCTCCTTCTCCGCCGAGGTCAGACAGCCAAGGGCGTCGCCGACGGAAAACGATGGGTCTGGGGGTTCGCGAACGTGCGAGTCATGCAAATCAGTTGTGATAACAATGTGTGAACTGTTGTCCACATGGATGTTAGCTGTGACGACATATTTGATAGGTAATTGCCAGATCATGTGTACAAGACAAATTGGTGTTGCATAAAATGTCAAAGAGGGTTTTCCTTTGCTGAGCAGTGAGTACGGCCCCAAAGTTTTCAAGTATGATGTCTCGCTAAGTTATTCACTACCTTAATTTATATTTACCGACTCTTAGCTTAACCGGCTTCCGCCGACGTTACCGTTAGAACTCTATCCCATCCCTGCTTGGTAACCACCGTCCCTTAGCATTCACCTTGGCTTAGAGCCATTAAATACACGTGCACTGACGTCGGTCATTGACACCCCACCCCTCCCTCAGGTGCGTCCGGCGTGCCTGATTCGGCCCGAGGACCGGCCGCCGGCGTCCGGCACCCCCTGTGTCATCTCCGGCTGGGGCATCACGGTGCCAGGCACGCGGACCACGCCGTCCCGGCTGCGCGGCGCCCAGGTGCCCATCGTCTCGGACGACTACTGCAGCGCGCTGGAGGTGTACGGGCCGCAGTTCGTGCCCGAGAAGATGGTGTGCGCCGGGTTCGTGGCCGGCGGCGTGGACTCGTGCAGCGGCGACTCGGGCGGCGGCCTGGTGTGCCCGGCAGCAGACGGCTCGTGGCAGGTGGTGGGCATCGTGGCCACCGGCAGTGACGTCTGCGGCGCCGTCGGGAAACCCGGCATCTACACCGAGCTGCAGCCCTATTATACGAAGATATTAGAGATGATGAAGGCGCTGAGCTGAGCCGAGAAAATGAATGAAATTAAATTCACTTCATCATCAGCGCCGAGCGGTTCGTGTAATCTGATCATACCATATTTAACGCCTCCACTTGGTGGAAAATAATAAACGAAAAGATTAAGAATAAAGATGCTTTCTTAGCCATAGGATTTTTCCCAGTCTCGGTCATATACATTATGCCTACAGCTTGCGTGTATTTTTAAGCCTGTGTGGTTAATCCTAGAGAGGTCTGCGGACTGTAGGCAGGCTCTTCGACTGATCGCACAGTAAAGTGATGAATTATTTTTATAAGATGAGCTGTGGCGATACTTCCCCGGCATGCCTTCTACGTTGGACTTCCCAGGGGCATTGAGAATGTTGCCGGCTAGAGACGGGGAGGCAAAACAGATACCTTAGTTCATGTCAGCTTGCGTGGCAGAGAATTTTGTAAAGATCAGCGTACATTTTACAGTTCATATCATCATGCAGTGTATCGATTCTCATCTGATCCTTGCACCGCAAACACATCACCGCACTCCACGAAGCAGGTACTACATGTGGTTCGCACCGCAATCCGATATGCGGACGCCACTATTGTCTGAACCCGTGCCTGAGCGGGTCCCTGCACCGGCCGCCGTAATCCATCAGTTCGTTCTCGCCGCACCGGACACTGGGCAGGTCGAAGATGCTCCGCAGTGTGAGCGAGCCCGGGTCGCAGACCAGCTGTCCGTCGCGGAGCGTCAGCATCTGCTGCGACTCGCAGCCGTCCGCGGGGCTGAGCAGCTGGAAGCAGCCGACGGCCGGCGGCTGCAGCAGCAGCCAGCTGCCGTCCAGCACGCACGGGTTGTCGGCGCAGCGCGGCCGGGACTCGTCCAGCGGCGCCGTCAGGTACTGGCCCACCGGGCACGGCCCCTGGCTGAGCGCCGGGTAACAGCGGCCGTCCGCCGGCCAGAGCACCCGGCCCGCGCCACAGTCGCACCGGCCCCGGCCGCGCTCGTCCCGCACAAGAACCCTGCCGGGCGGACAGGCGGTGGGGTCCTCCGCGGACAGACACGCGTCGCCGACCATCAGCTGGTCCTCGGGACAGGGCAGCGGCCGACAGCCGGCGTCTGTGCCCTCCGGCGAGAGCAGGAACAGGTGTCCGTCGGGGCAGTCCCCGGCCAGCGCCAGCATCCGACACCGACCGGTCACGGGGTCGGTGGCAGACACCGTCCTCCCGTCACAGGAGGGCAGCGGCTGCACCGCTCTGGTGTCCACGCCGAACGAGTCGGGGAAGATGACACTGCCGGCGGTGAGAGCCCGACCCGCCCCCGTCCGGACAGCCACTCCCGCTGCAAGGCTCGCTGGGTGGGTGGGCAGGAGACTGTCTGAATGCCTATGGCGATCCGACGGGACAACATGTGCAAGGCCTGGTTCAACAGTTCTGTCGGCATTGGGCACGTCAAGAAGTGTCTCTTCATGCCACTGAGTCTTGTGAGCTGACGACCGATCACCATGATCAGGTCTAGATGCTTCCACTAGGTCACGGCCAGGACTGTGGGTCTCTGTTCGAGAACGGTCGTCTTGTTCTTCTTCTGAATGGTCAGATGCTTCGTCAGAAAATGAACTAAACACCAGTGCGCTTGATCCGCTTCTTGAGTGTCCTTCCGGGTGTGCATCATTTTCTGGTGGTTGTATTTCAGCCAAGGTCATTCCTCGTAACCTTGATTGCGACTCCAGATGAATGTGGAACTTCACCGGGGACACGTGAACCCCATCAGGCAGATTTATTGAAGTAGGAAGTTCGCCAGGAAACAGAAAATCTGACGATGGCCGCGCTCGACTACAGTCAAGCAAAGCCGCCAAGTAGATCACTAACAACCTCCGCATGTTTGAAGTAGTTCTGAACCAGCGGTTGAATATGCAGTCCTCGGAGTCGAAGAAGTCAAGTATCACACTGGTGGAAGGCGGAGCCCTGATGTCACTTTAGACGCCTCCACCACCACGCACAGACGACACGTGCGCTCCGACCGGCGCCGAATGCGGAACTGTTGCGCCACCGACCGGCTGGTTCCGTGACCTCCGGGGAACGCTGGACGGGCACAGGCCTCCCAGCTGTGTATACAACGGGCGTCCGATAGAGGATATACACTGGCCGGCCACGTCAATCACCAGATCAGCCGTCCAATGGCGCCCGCTTCTGATTCCAGACGACTGAAATAGAATGAGTTTCAGCATTTGTGTGGAAATGGTTGATATCTGAGATGTTCATGCTAAAATTCAACAAACATCTACGAAGGTCGACATTACGCGCGCCTTCTAACATCTATGATGTCTGTCATTGTCAACAATCATGGACCAACCAGTGTATTGGAAAATATACATTCGATGAACAATGACCTGCATCCTGAGTGCAATGTTAGTATACACGTGATCAATTGCAAAAGTTCAGTTGGTGTAGCCGGCTCTTGCAGAAAGCCCTTGTTTACTACGTGTCATCGCCGTTTGGCGTTTAATTGTTTTAGGCCTGCGCTCCTCCCTCTTCTTCAGCTAAACCTGTTGATGTTCTAGGGCTATCGCTATGCACCGTTTTGCTAAGCATCCGCGACGATACCGGGGAAGCTTAAAGGCGCATCGATGCATATTGCATTAGTTAGTGATTGTAACAGCTACGCAAAATTGCAAGACATGGGAGGGAAGAAAAAATATAATACAAATCCCGCCATTAGCGATCATGTTGATAGCTTCACCGTGTTTCTCACACCTTACAGCAGTGCTCAAAACCTCCACAGACATGAACCCTGCATAAACCACGGAAGGAACCACATTCTTACTAACAAACAGTCGTCCCACCAAACAGCGGATACCGATTGTGCTGCTGCAGATTATCTTCACATCGATGTCCGTACACATAGTATCTCAGTGGCCGTTCTGCTTCCAGGATCAGCAGGTTCGTTATCGTTCACTGCTTGTAATCACGAAATTCTCACATCCTCGTGTGATTTGTCCAGATGTCCCGTGTCCAGTATTACTACATTGGACAGAGGAGCGCTGGAGGTCACGCAAGCTGCTCAGTCTCGATGTCAGTTCAGTAGCAGTTCAGCACTGCACGCGACCCTGAACGACGCCACTGAAGTGATGCGGCCCAGTCTGGCCATAGCGACGGATGAGTTCATCGCTTGTGCGGGAGCAGTACGTATGCTGTACGGAGTACTTCTTCGCTAATGGAGCGCCTGATGGTTTTCGGCGACGGAGTGGACAGCAGCCCTCGCGTTTGGTGTGGAGCAGCCCTCCATACAATTGTCTGTGTGGAGGGCGGTTTATGCCACCATTTCGGAGCTCTGTTCGCGGTCTTCCACACCGCCCTCGATCTGAAAAAGTCCAACGACAGGCGTCATGTGGTGATTAGCAATTATAGTCATTGGCGGTGAAGAGTTTTCCTTACGATTTCCAATTTTCTACACAAGAGTTTCACTTTTCAACAATTCACCGATAGCAAAAAATGTTAGCAATGATCTTTTGCAATGATGAATAAAGTGAAATGAGTTGGAATTAAAGGAGCAGAAACGTTTGGTTTCAGTCTTACGTCATTACGTATAAAGTGTGAAATGATTAAGCACGATCTTCGTGCCTAAAGAAGCACAAGACGATGAGTGTTCGATGTTGCCATAGTGCCCGCCACTTACTCTACGCAGATTCATCACTCCCCCTTCTTTCCATCCTTTCCTTTTTACACACTTCTCTTCCCATCATTCCTCCCCATTCCATGCCTCGCCGTACCGGCTATCCCAGTACTGCGGCGCACCGGTTACCTTCTGATCGTCTCTCACCGGCTCGTCATCCGACCGCATGGTGGTCCTGGACTTGGCGCGACCGGCGCTGCGCAGGTTCCGCACGCGCGCGCTCTGCACACGCTTGTTCAGCAGCTGTGGATCACACAGGGTACGGGACAGATCAGCGGGTGGCTGGCGTGACGGGCGCTCGTTGTCAGCGCCGTTTGGGGCGATGGCGGTGCCGCCGACGAAGCGGCACAAATTGGGCCAGGTGAACACGACGAGCACTTAAAACGCGGTGGGCGCGGAGGCGAACGACATCGGACAGCCTCGCAAAACACTGGTGCTGGCGCGCGATATCGACGGTTCTGTTACGTCACTAACCTAACAGCCAATGAGATGGCACCATTGCGATCGACCCATCCGATCATAGACAGTCTATTTCAAGGGCATCGGTCAATTATCGGTCAAACTCGGCTATTTTCAAACTTTAAATTGATAATAAATCGTTTAGCGGACTGACTCTGGGTGTAAAGAAGCTATTTTTCCCTGTACTTCGACCTTTATTGACAGGTCTTCAAAGGGGAAATGCGATTCAAAAAACAATCGCTATCGCAGTCCGCTAAACGATTTATTATCATTAATATACCTGGGTTTAAATATGACTTTACAGTCTCATAAAACTTTAAATTGTTTCACACTACTTCATTAAGTATGGTACGCCTTTTACTCATATCGGATGAGGCTGACTCATGAAATTTTGTCAAGAGGCACTATCCACCCATTTTTGTGAGCATTTTAAAGGCTCTGGATATGTGAGCCAAACGGCAGTTGCAATGTTATTGTTGCCTCTTAAAATTGCATTCATGTTACTGCTTTGGATAGCGTGCTGTAAACAGCATGTTTTTTTGTTCGATGATTCGCTCAACTATGATGATTAGACTCTGCAATTTAGTCCAAATGATTACCTAAATGTGTGACTTGCTGTCTGCTGGGGCTACTGTCCACTCAGGACGCCCCGCGCACTGTATTACTCTGTACATTATACAACGTATAATGTAATTGTACAGGGTACAATTACAGAATCTGGACACAAGAGATCCGATCGACCACAACCAGATTGCGTCGCCTGACGCCCATACAAGGATAAATCGGAATCGAGTCTTTATACAAATGGCAGGATAATCATTCATATGCTAGCTGGAATAAAAACTTCCCCTTAGTATTTCGTGCGCAAGGTTATTATGGTAAGGTTTGCCCCAGCCGGCAGCCAGCCATGAAAAAATTTCTACATACGTCGGTTTTTCCATTGTGAGTGGTAAGTGTCAACTCTCATGTAAACATCTTAGATCGAAAACACCCAAGTCGAGCTCAAAAATGCTAACACACTAGTACAATAAACAAGCTGACTCAGAAATACTTCAGGTCTACCGGGGTGAGCACCATTTCTGGACTTCCCAACCTGGTTTCGTCGTTCGGCGGCGCCGGCGTGTTTTCCTTGGAAGGTCTCCAGTGTCAGCTGATTGTCCTCCAGCCGCGTGAACCGCTTCGGCGGGTGTCGCTGTATGAGACTCTCGCCCGGCTCCAACGGTATTTCAAATGCTACTGCTGACGAACCATTGGCTGCAGAAAATATCGAACACGGTCATTTTTTAAAAGACATGTCAACACGGTAAGGTTTATTTGCTATCAATGGGGGCTGGGGTTACTTGATACAAAATGCAGCGTTAAATGAAAACCGTTCAATATTTTCTGACATTTTTGTTAGATCGGGATGGAAAAAGGCGGTAAATGACATGCAAATATACTCGTACTTAGTGACGTCATGTGACCTCATAACATATCAGGAAGACAGTCTTTCGCCAAATAACTTCCTTAATTAGAACAAGATGCAGATACGGAACAGCTAGCAGCGTGAGGAGGCCATTGGACGATCTAACATTATCCGTCCCCTCACCCTGTAGTTTGACGGGCTGCAGCTCGGCCGGCGCCTGGACCAGCGGCACGGCCGGGCTCTCCGGCTTCACCACCGTGCTCGAGGAGTCCGGCTGGTCGGCCGACTGGCCGCTGGCCGGCACGCGGCCCGAGCCGTCCGCAGACCCGTTCTCGACGGTGCCATTCTCCCCCGGCGTGTGACCGTTTTCTGGAACAGAAGGATGGAGGGCACTCCGTCAGGGAAATCGCTTTCAGTCGCTCTGTCAGGTACAATCACTTTCAATCGCTCCGTCAGATGGAAAAAGGTCAACAACGCTGTTACATGCAACTGTCTATCTATAGGTACGAGTATGCGTAGCTTATTCTGTAATTGCATTATATACCCGTCCTACTTGTCACCCTTATCCTACCTGACACCCGGGACTCCGTGTAACTTTTAGGAGACACATTAATTATAAACATCCTCATGGTGTACTCGTAAGTTGGTACAATGTTGACTGCATCGAACAGAGGGCTGTCGCGTGCTGGTCAAACGATTGCCGTTTGAGTTTAATTTACATGCGGCGAGAGTTTGTCACGAACCAGAGTGGCGCGTCGCTCCGAATGTTCACTATAGATTGCACGGTCGTAACGGGGAAACATCACTATCAAATTATGTGTCATTGTTACCTTTGACTGGAAACGTTCGTGTTGTCAAATTAGTTAGATGGTCGATTCTTAATCAGGCTGGGAATTATCAGTATCAGGCAATGTCGGAAAATCATTGAAGTGATGCCATTTTTTAAAGCTTCATGAACAGTTGAACGTATCATATTTGTACCTCTAACACCAAACTTTAACGTCGACTTTTTATGTTATATCTATTCTTATAGTGAATGTATGTTCACTGAATTCATTTGTGATTTTTATTTCTAAAAATCAAATAACACCTACCCGGTGCTTTGGATGTCTGTCAACTTAGTTCATCATGCTCCTAGGGAAATGAGCCCACCAGGTAAGTACTAGGTAGGTTATCTATGTTCCATGAAAGTTGGCCTTAGATCATGAAAAATGACGGACCTCCGCTTTAATCCTCGCGGACGTTTAATCCCCCCCCCCCCGGAGAATATTGGTGGTAGCTCCCGAACGCTTACGGAATAGGAAAACGAAACTTTCAGAACCTTTTATCCTATCATATGTACTCCATTCACCTCTGGTGGCGAATGGGGTAACTACGGTCAATCAATTTCCTATCAATCAATTGACGTGAACCTCAAATAGCTGCTAAAAATAGCGTTTTAGAGATAAAGACGAATTACGAGCTGACCTAGCAAAAAATAGAAAAATAGTTTTGGCGACCTGAGGTTAGAGGTCAGGTTAATGAATCCGAGCCTGGGATTTGGGTTTTTCGCAAATAACTTCAACAAAATGCTTTTTTCGCCTTGACAAGCCGCGTCGAATGATATATGTTTTGTTTGGAAAACTGAAAAGGTTTTGTTGACTTCATGTGACCTCGAATGACCTTTGGTTGACCTTGACACATAAAGGTCTATTATAATGGATTCGTAGCCACTGATCACGAATCTGGCATCCATTTTCCTCTAAGCGTTAATTTAGAGCCTCCGGATGGCAAAATTATCTTAATTATTATTATTATAATTATTATTATAGCTTGAATCAGTGAAATAGCCTCTATCAAGGATACTCTTTCGTGACCATGACTTTGGAGCAGCCTTGTCCCGCAAGATGAACCACAAATAGGGACCTTGTAAGCCTCAAAACTTTTCAAAACATCTTGAAATTTAGTACACAAGATGTTCGAAAAATTGAAAAGTTTGAGGTCAATTTCAAGCACGACCTTGACCTTGAACTTTGATTTGTAGCATATTTTTCGGAATCCTCCGTTTCTCTTCTTTCGTTTAATACCCATTTTTAGTGGGTTGTATGCATCCTGCCGTCCTCTAGAACGCTCACTTTGAGATCACTACACATTTGCCGGTTTTTGCCTTTGACCTCGACCTCTGACCTTGAACGTCGACCTGAGGTCAAAAATGTTAGGTGCTGTAGAATCACCTCGTAGAGACCTTTCATTTGGTACCGCTTTTGTTTACGTAGCTGCCTTATTTACGGAGTTGACAAGGGGAGGCGAAAAACGTCCCCCCCCCCCCCCTCCCGGGCTGCTGTGGCTGGGATCTCCGGGCCCGGCCGGGTTAAAGGCTGGGAGTGTGTGTGAGCCTTGCATGCTTACCACAGCTTGGGTTAAATAAGGTTTGGCGACACGGTAACTGGAAAATCGGGCCTCCTAGAGACGAATTATGAATTCACTAACACATACTTTGGAAAGGCATAACTCATCATTGCTCGTCACATCGTACCTTTATGCTGGTCGAACTTTGTGACCTCAAGAACTTCATCGGTGAGCGGCTGTACGGCGGCGACCGCCTTGGACCCGCCACAGCCCATATCAGCTGTGCCGAGCTCCTGCTCAAGACGTCGATCGCAAAAACCCACACACCACGTGCCGCTAAGGACCGGACACCACCGCCGTCACCGATACGGCACCATGGAAGCGCTTCACTCTTGAAGAACACTGGGAGGTATCTTGTATGACAAGGATCAGGTCAAAGCCCCTGAATTCTTTGATTGCCGTCGATGAATATCGACGGAAGAGATCACTTTTCAGCTAATCGATCGTCCGGTCGACGAAACCCCTCGACCTGTAGCTGGATGAAACACTGCAGTTATAAAGCAACAGGGCCACTGCTGAAGTTGTTTCCTCCGACGTGCCCGCGTCTCCAGGTGTCGTCTCGCCACAGGTCCTGGCCCTCCCGCTGGTCGCCGATCCCCTGCCGGCCCCGCCACCCGACTGGATGCCGCGGCGGTCCGCCGGTCCGGAATGCACCATTATCGATCGGACAGGTGCCGCCGGCCGACAACGGGGGCGCACGCGGTGGCCGTCGGTCGACACTGGCGGGTGACACGGTACACAGCGTCGATTGGTCCCCGGAACCGGCGGATCGTTACCTGCTGGAACTGCAGCCCCGCCGACAGACGACATGGGCGGGCCGATCGATTCTCCACTGTGTACTATTCTGCGCCACTTACCGGGAACTGGATACGCCGCGGTAGAATAGCTGATTTCACCGTGAGTCAGTGAGTCATGACCTTTCTGATCAGATTTCTTGTAATAACACACGTCATCCTTCTAGAAAAATCCCAGGTGCATGCGTTAATGGATTTGAAAAGTAATATTGTGATTAACCCGCGCCCCGTAAAGTTGATGCCCGGAGGAGTTCTGAAAGTTTAGTGGCGATATCTACAGCCGTTTAGGAGATATCCACGGAAAAGGACAGGGGAGCCGTTTCGGCCTCTCTGTCCTTTTCCGTGGATATCTTCTAAACGGCTGCAGATATCGCCACTTAACTTTCAGGAACCCTCCGAGCATCAATTTTACACATTGAAACCAAAGAAAAAGTTCCAGAGGCTATGATAGGTTGGCCACAAATGACGTCAGAATAACGTCATGTTCTGCAATTTTCAACCCCGAAAAAGGTTTTGCGAGAAGAGCTGTCAGGCCTACAGCTTTGAAGATACAGAAAAATGTCATACATTAAAGGTGTAGAATTGACAGGGCTACAAAACTACTATCTCGGATTTTTGAAATTTTGGTATTTTGACCCCAAAAAATGAAAAAGTAATTTTTTGGATATATTTGCCAGAAAATCCAAAACGCTCTTGATATTAGAAATAACCGAAATACATATGATAGTACCTACCATCTTCTATCTACATACCAAATTTCAGATCCATATCTCGTTTTTTGGCCAAGTTATAGCGAAAAAAACTGTTCAAAAATGATGACGTCAAATTTTCAAACTCATTTTTGGCAATTCTAGACCACGCAGCGCAAAACAAAGACCATCATTAGACTCCCCGTGACAAGCTGCATCGAATCTATACCCGTTTTATGCAAAAATATCAACTTTGAAATTTGACTTAATTTGACCTGACCTTGACCTGACCTTCACCGGAAATTAACCTTAACTGGCCCCAAAGGCTGCCTGACCCACACAATCGTATTTGTCATGTAAAATGGCCCATAAAACATGTAGCACACGACGCTTTCATATTGTGACCCTCAGCTTGACCTGACCTCTGTGACCTGACCTGGCATCAGTGACCTCAGATAGCAATGTATGTGTTTGACGAACAATCTACCATCGATGATTTTCAATAACTTACCAATTTACTCGATTTCACAAAACATTTCTTGAAATGCTTGTGAACGGTGAAAATCTAACCTTTGACCTGACCTGTGACATCATCGGTTGGACCGAGGTCAATGAAATTTGGTCACAAGGTAATAACGGCTATTAACGCCGTTTGAATTGTGAAAATCGGCCGGTAAAGTTCCAAAATCTTAGGGGGGGGGGGGGCTAAACGGCCCTTCCCCTACCGGTGGTGGGGTCCGCCGATAGCCCTACGGGGCGCGGGTTAAAACATGTATATTCTGTTGACATTATGCAGTGGTTCTGCATTGTCGACAAATCATATTTCTCGAAGACAAAAGGCTGTTAGATTGATGCGCTGCCCATTGCTCAATGCTCACCCACTGAACGCCTATTAATTGAGTTAAAGGTGAGTTTTACCTTTGAAACCCAACTTCATCTCCATGCCGCAGAAAAGCATTCCTACCGTACTGATGCCGTAGAGAGACATCTGTATTTATCCGATTAATTATCATTCAGGTTAACCACTAACCAGTGTCATGGAAGATGAAGTTACGAATTGGTGGCCCTTTGGCTATAACTAGTTACTAGTTACGCCAAAGAGTGTAACTTATGAAGTTTCCCATTATCAAAACTGCGTGGAACTGGTGTGTGGTGTGCATATTTATTCTACATATTGACGCACCATGCTGTGCATGCGTGCGTCGTGCACGTAGATGTGGGTTCGTGTGTTCGTGTAGGTATGCGATGCATGCATATTGAAAATGCGTGTCGCCGTGTCATACCAAACAAGACATTGGCAGGAGTAAGGCCCTAAAAACAAGTGGCTGGAATTCCTTCAGATTTGGTGATTACCGCAAATGACCATCGCTATGTTTATATCACACCGACACTGACACTGAACATGACTCCTGTATCGTCTCCGCACATGGTATGGCGATGGATAAGAGCCATCTCAAATCAGAGGCTCACATATGCCCGGGTTTTCCCACCAGTAACCTATTTCCCCTGCCCTGAAAGCTGGGGAAGACTAATCCATTGGGAGCCATGTCCTGCCCGTTACTATGCATTAGGTGAAACAGAGACGAGTGATTGGCTTGTTCAGCATGGAGAGAGAGAGAGAGAGAGAGAGAGAGAGAGAGAGAGAGAGAGAGAGAGAGAGAGAGAGAGAGAGAGAGAGAGAGAGAGAGAGGAAAAAAGAAAGAGAAAGAAAGAGAGAGAGAGAGAGAGAGAGAGAGAGAGCCTGCATGCAACCGTGAAAGGGTCACGTGACCACCACGTGGCTGTAACTTTTGACCTGCTCTTACACAGGCCAATGCTTGCCGGACGATTGTATGCTCACCATGCGTATTGCTTACATATCAGCCTGTAGTTACTTATCTGTGTGCAAATTTTGAGGTAATTTAAAGGGGTCCACCCTGAATGACCTTGAACTTTTACCCTGAATTTCGCAGCCCCTAGGGCTTGCCGAGCTTAGGCATATTTTTTTTTTGTCATGATAACCGTTGTGCTGACTGCTGGATGACTGGTGTACCTAAATACCAACAGGTAATGCTAAGCGTGACTTCACAAGCCACTAACCAGCCACTAACTTCTGACAAACCTTGTTGTAGGTATATGACAAAGCATGCATAAAATATGATGGACTAGTTACTGAATTGACCGACAATCTGTTGATGTCAATTCTGGTTGGCCAGAAGACATACCTCTGGACATACCGTTGGAGGCTGACATTCGGACGTACCGTTGGATGAGCCAATTCGTTTGGTACTGTAATCGGCCATTTAAAGTGGCCATTTCACCTTTTAGTTTTGAGTTGGGATAGCCAAATTGAGGTCCCTGGCCTGTAGAGCACTTCATGGGCCGGATAAATCCGTTATCCACGGATAAATCCGCGGACCGGATAGGATTGGATTCTAAATTTGTTAAAAAAGAACGGATATGGGCGGGCCGGATTTGGGAATTGAAAGTTGAACCCGGATCAAAACGGATCAAAATTTTAACATTCAACATTGAAGTTAAAAATTAACCTAATGTGTTAAGCGGCAGGATGATACCTAGTTTACCAATGTGGTGATTTTCATGTGGTTTTAGGTTTATAAGCATGGTTTTTGGAACCATGATGGTCTGTGAGATGTATGGCTGTCTGGTCCCTTAGATTGAATTTGTTAGTCCAGTTTTGGGTGAAACCAGTTATTGGTGAAACGGATTATTACGGATATTTTTTGGAAGTTTGACTCCAATACGGGCCATGGGTGGGCCGGATTCTGATATTCAAAGAAAGGCGGATAATGGGCGGATCTGGATATGACTTGCCGTTGCCAGATATGGGCCGGGCCGGATCTTAAAAAGCCTATCCGTGAAGTGCTCTACTGGCCTGCACTTCCCGCCTTACCGGTCTGGGCACTCACAACATCGAGAATGGCTTTAATTCGGAGATATTTAGTTTGAATCTTGCAGTTTTCAGATTCTAAGGGGCTAATGCATTTGAATGCCCCCTTAGAATTTGTGACGTCAGCGCAGATCTAACGATTTTTAAATCTTCCAGAACGTTTGGTAACACGTGGTGCTATATGCTGCATTGCGCGCAACATTTGCCGCACTTAAGGGATGTCAAATTATTGCTTTTAAAATTCATATGCCGTTGTAGGAACAGCGGATGTCCCAAAAAGTTAATAAAAGTAAAAACATAATATCCTGAAAACCAGAGAATATTTTTCGGTGAAATTCGGTAGACATTCATTTTTAATCTTTTTGAACCAAGGGGCATCACTTTTATGTCAATTCATAACTTTTTGAATGTGGGAGGATCCCTTTAATACGACATGCTGCGATCTAGGAAAATCGGTTTAAAAACAAAACCGTTTAACATTTTTCTGTTGTTTCTTCGCAGGGTGATGTGTAACGCAACAATTGATTATGCAGACCATTAATTTAATATTTTTAGATTTTTCTTTTGTCTTGTTTGATTCATAGGTTGTGCCGCAGTCAGCTTGTCGCAATAGCCCCACCAACTTTCGGTATATCTGTTTTTAGGCCCCGAGAGTCATTTACCTACAACAACTTAATTCGAAAACTTCACTGTCATTGACTTAGAAATAGGCATTGCTAATCATCCTGGCGTTTAAAAAAATAAGGTCTCCTCGTCATATTATTACAGCCCTGGCATAAAGTGGTGCAATTTTATAAGTTATAACTGACCGAAAGGCTGTGTCCTACGGAAAAGGAAAAGTTTGATCATGGGTAAAGGTCTACCTATAATATAACAGTATTAAAAACAACAATTTTTGCCGGAAGGATCGAAAGCTCATTTCGAATCACATCGCATTAAAAAACGCCTAGCGTGATCGATTTGCTTCAATTTATTCGCGACTTCTCAAATAGCCCCACCCAGTGGAGCTATTTGAGACAGCACTTAATACTAGCCGCATCCTGTTTCTCCGGGTGGCGGCGCCCGGCCTTAATTGGCGCAAGCGGTAGACCCGGACTCAGATTGGTGTATCGAGGGTTCGAATCCCGGAAGCGCCATTTTGTTTCAAGTGAAGTGACTTGTTATGTAAACGTGTTCATTTTAATATCCTAACGTATTAAGCAGCCTGTCGATCACACGCCAGCCATTTACATATTTGTTTAAACGTCACATGCGCGCATCACGGCCTACCGCAAGTGCTATGCTACTATTAACTATACCATTTCTAGATAGAGCCAAGGCCCTAAATACAGATATAGAGCATAAGATTTGCTAGTCCCGACACTTTGCCCGATCGTTAACAAAGTGTGCTGAGCAATCGAAACTGACAAAGTAACAATTACAATGGATGTGAACAATCAGGCACTTTTATAGCGTTTATGCATATCATTATCACGGTGATAATAATATGCATAAACGCTACAGAAGTGCCTGATTGTTATATCCTGATTGCTATAGAATAGCATGACGCTACGCTGGTGGTAATATCACCAGCGTAGCGTAAGCGATCCAGCAATAGCCAAACACACAAACCGATCTCCTTCAATTTTTAAGACCGGGTATTGGGTGATGTTTTTTTATCCCCCGAAATGTGGGACTTAGCAAACTGGAACCCACAAAGGACGAACTCCTGCCTTGCATGTTGTCTCGGACGCGTATTTACAAATTGCAACCGAGCTCCGCCGTAGGGTATTTTATTTCCGCCGTAGTGTATTTCACTTGGGGGATTTTCTACCATACATCTGCCTGAGCTTAGGATAATTACAATTTGTCGGCGACGTTAAAAAATGATGCACTTTTTTCGCAGTATAGGATATCGCATGTGCATATTTCTGCCTTTTTGGGTGCGCTTTATCGGTTTTTCGTGAGTAACTCGCGTAAAAACCGCCCGATCGCGACGAAAATTTCAATGCCCCCGATTTTATCAATTTTACACCTACCCTGAAAATTTCATGACCCTGACCTAAATGACCTTTGACCTGTGACCTATTTGACTCGAGATCATGTTTGGACCGAATCGCGATTCGGCGTATGTCGGATCGCATTAGCCGCGCGGTTGCAGTCTTCACGTAGTTTCAAGCGTTGAAACATGTGATATGATGCTGGTCCCATGCAT
This sequence comes from Amphibalanus amphitrite, assembly GCF_019059575.1. NCBI lineage: Eukaryota > Metazoa > Arthropoda > Thecostraca > Balanomorpha > Balanidae > Amphibalanus > Amphibalanus amphitrite. The sequence goes on from NW_024883246.1 coordinate 49,090, forward strand.
TAGGGTGGGTGTCAAGGTCACCTGAAGGTCAGGTCAGCTCAATGACCTTTGATGACCTCGGTTCCTTTTTCGAGTTTTACATGTTTCTAGGCTAGTTTTTGGAGCTGATTTCGAATTTAGCAACTATTTGAACATTACAGGGGGTGTAACGAAATTATCCGGACACCTTTCTTCCCGCTGTAATTAAAAAGCAAAACAATCTGTTACTTTTTCTTTTAACTGAGCTTGTAGCCACCTTTCATAAAAACACAGTGGTGAATGTTCTGGAGCATTTCAGCCAATGAATTCTCCAGCACACTGGCTTTGATGCGGACCAACGCCGTCTAAACCTGTGCCTGCGGTTGAGCAGTGCTTATGGCGGGTGGCTCTTCATTCACCTCCTGCTGAACAAGAGCCCACAGGTTTTCGATTGAATTGGGATTGCGACTTTTTCCAAGCGTTAGCCCAGAATGATTGAAGGTTCTATCGGCATCACTTCCCGTTCTTTTAGGGACTTTTAAGTAGCGCGCCGCCCCGCATGAAGACAGCGTGGCTTGAATCAGGCATCAGTGCGCGTTCAGAAATCGTGCCCTCCTATGCCGTCTGGTTGAGCGCCTCCAATCATGCTCCACCACCTTTCCTGGAAAAGCTCCACCCTTGCCTATGGGGCAAAATATAAGGGACAAAAACACAAAACAAGACAGATAAAAACAAAGCAAAATTAACTCATTATCTAATAAAATTCAGGCTGCAGCAAAAACATAGGAAATAGGTATCTATGTCAAATTAGAATGAAAGATTAAAATCAACCTGACCAGGCCTTACGGTCTGACCTGGTCCTAACCACCTAACTTCGCCTAACTTAACCCAATTCATCCTAGTCTACCACAACACTGCAGACTGCAGAGGTACCTTCCCGGAAAAATGACGCCCAGGGAGGTGACTGTCCAACTTATTGGAATACTACCATGATTGCTTGTCAAAATGTGTGTCATCATGCTATTATTTGACAAGTGATGTATAATAAATGTGATATTAAATAATTATCTCCTGACTGTTGACTGTTGAGTGGTCAAAATATTCAAATAATCAGGGTACAATGCTGTGCATAGTGCACACTAATCATGTTGTTTTTGTGTAGGCCCTCTGCACATTGTTGTGTGCACTGCTATGTGCACAAAAAAGTGACTGGTGCACAAAAAAGTGACTGGTGGTACATGACAAAACAAAAGGTTGTGCAACTGTGAAGTTCATGCCCTTGGTCAATCTGGTGCCAAATGCCTATAGCTATAGCAGGATCAGTGAGGGTTGTAGACATGCTACATACATTGTGCAATGTGCATTGAAGATATTGGCACAAAGTTCAACCGTAATTACTATGCTTAACACCTAATGTAGGAAGCGACATAAATGCCCAGATGATAAAACTCTCTGGTCAACATCACACAAATTTATTGACATACTTTGCAGGTACATATTTACATTCATGCCAAATACTTTCGATTTGATTCAGAAACTAGTTGCTAGTAAGCTTGCATTTTTGTAGGTACAACAACGACCATATATTTAATCATAAAAAACCTTCTCATGGAATTCATCACAACCTTTTTTACCGAACAAGTACCTAGCTACCATACAATGATTTAAAAAAAAAAATCCGCAATCCATCTATGTCTCAACAGTCAACTGACACAATGAATTTGAAATACCCTAACAAAACCTATAACTGTACATAAGAAGAATGCAATACTACAAGAACTTTGAATTTCTGAAGTTATTCTCACATGCTGGAATGTTGAAACTCTACTTTTGTCGTCCATTTCCACGTTTGATTGAGCCATCATGTCGAACTGTTTTCGTTCTTCAGTCATAAACTTTCGCACAAATCTTGAATTTTTACGCATCATCTTGAACCATGCTCCAGTCTTTCCAACAAGGTACAAGGTAACATTGAAGCAATTTTGATTTGTTATAACAGCTTCAGATCATGATAGGCTTGAGGTTTGTTACACCATTTGCCAAACAAATCTCTACAAAATGTGTATCAATTCCCAAACTAAGTAATTGATCATATCAGTATTATGTTTATATAAAGAAACTCAAAAAATCCACATATTGTTATCGAAACACTCCCACTTCAAGAATTCACAGCAAATAACAGTACAAGTACAGAAGCAAACAAACATTGCGCCAGATTTCGTATGAAACGCGCCATCGTCCTGAAGTTTCTACCACAGACGGTAGTTCAACCGCAGCCGTAGTGCGAAAACCCCTGCCCACCTTACCCCACGGCGGAGCTCGGTTGCAATTTGTAAATACGCGTCTCGGACAGTGCCCGAGGCAGGGGGGTACGCTCCGGCTGTTTAGCATTACGAAAAGTGGTGACAGACGTTTGTGGAGGATTGTCGACGAACTCTTGTTCCGCGAGCAGTACTTACACGCTAGCGGAAAATCCACCAATCAGCGCTCGGCAGTACTCGACGCTGATTGGCCCGGTGCTCGTGACGAAATTGCGGGGGACCGCAGTTATTCTCTATGGATCCGAATAGGCTTTTGGATTTCGGAGATGTTTCTTTAAGAGTATATGCTGTTTCGAGCTGTTTTCGAGTTGAAATTTATTTCTTGTGATTGTTAGCTATATAATGGCACCATGAAATCATGATTTTTAATAAATATTACCGATGTAATATCGACCGAAAAGACATGCTGTCATGGCACGGACTGCCCTGTGGCTGATGTGGGGCCCCTGGTGCCAGCGTATGGTAATAATGGGTTGACGAAGGGTTATTGGAGACTCTTAGAGCCACATCAGGATTCAGAATAGGGTCATCAGAGGCCGGGAACGTCCATCAGGGGTCTGAGTAGGCCTGTCATAGGGGCATACATGACACATCATCATATCATGGCCTATGGGTCAATGTAGATCCATTAGGGGCCGTTGAAGGGCCATCATTGTTCAGCGTGGGCCCGCAATTCCCTCTGATAGACATATGCCGTGCCCCGATGGACTAACGCTGGTCCCTGATGAATCATCACCAGCCCCTGATAGGTCTACAAAGCCCCCTGCTGGGTCTAAATTGGTCACTGATATGCCAAAATGGGTCACTGAGAAACCCGTACAACATCCCCTGACTGCACCTGCTGGACCAATGCCGTCCCCTCATGGGCCCACCACGGCTCTTGAATGGCCTTTTCAAGTCCCCTGAAGTGCCTTTATTGGCCTAAATGTACCCCTGATTGGCTTATGTGGTCCCTAATGGTCCTATATGGCCCACATGAGCCCTCAATTACCGGGGTTACATGAGCAAGTAAATGCATATCAGGAACGGATTTTCCTATTCGCTCACCATTGTAGTCCGTTTGTAATGCGTATTAATTCTGCTCATGTAACCCCGAGCAATGTCCCTAGACAGTCTTACCTTATATGCCACTGAGCCCTGTTGGGTCAGCACCGGCCCCTGATAGGCCTGCACTGGACCCACCGGGCCTTTACCGACCCATGAAGGGCCTATGTCGAGGCCTCATGGGCCTCCAATGACCACACGCCGGCATGTGTGGCCCCATCAGCAGTGGTCCGTCTATCCCATGTACTTACGGTCTTTTTGGCCGATATGACACCGGTAGTATATAGAAATGTTATGATTAAATGTCGTTATTACACAGTCAAAAGTCACGGAAAGAATATCCAAGGTCAAAAATGGCCTCAAACCCAACAGAAACTGATATAAATCCCCTTCAAAAGTCATAACACTATTAAACGTCATAGGGGAATAGCTGCAGTCCCCCGCAATTTCGTCACGAGCATCGGGCCAATCAGCGTTGAGCATTGCCGAACGCCGATTGGTCGATTTCCGCTAGCCCGCGCCCGGCTGGGGGTCCTGGATTTCCACGCCCTGCTGGGGGGGGGGGGGGTGTTTGAACACCCCCCCCTTCTAACTCGGCTCCTGGGCCACGTAGCGATATGCGGAAGGCGGCGTTCGAAAGAGCGTCAAAAATAATGAGGAAATCACTTCGGTCAATTTTTTGGTCAGGTCAAAGGTCAGGTCACCAGAGGTCATTGAAGGCAAAATTTCGCCGATTTCCAGGTCGAATGTCGACAATTTCCAAGAAGCCAACTCATAACTCGGGAACCAATAAAGCTATAGCGCCGCGGAAAAGCGCATTCGATAGTCCTATTAACGCCCTTTCTGGAATATTTTCTTAGATTTGACCTAACGTCAACGGTTTTGCCTGCAGGGGGCAAAAACTGCAAAAATAGCCGATTTTTTTTTCGGAAACAATTTTTCTGCAATAACTTTTGACCCAAGCCTTGTACGAGCTTACTTTTACCGGCATCGTGTTCCTCTCGTCAAGACGCATCGAATGAACTATAACTTGACCTTGAAAGGTCAACTTGAAAATTTGACCTCAGGTCAAGGTCATGACCTGACCGGAAAGGGTCATGTTGCATATCAGTCGATCCGTATCGTCGAGGTGAACACATCTAAGGCGTTTTAATCGCTCTAGCATGCCTCTATCAAAAGTTATTTGCAAGAAACCGTTAGATACCATTCGTGACCTAAGATGACCTCAGGGCATAAACAAGGGTCACGGACACCATTTTCATGTTCAGTGTGTCTAAACCACTTGTAATTCAGTGTTTAGGAGTGTTTATAATGTCTTTCGTCCAAAAGAGGCGCATTTCAATTTTCTCCCATTGATTTATAATGGGGAGGTCGCAAAATTGACCTGACCTTAGGTCATCGATATCAAAATTCTGAGATATACATTTTGTACATGCTATTGCTTTTAGCAATCGCTGAAAGTTTCAAAGCGATCGGTCACTCGGTATAGCTATGACAGACATGGAAACTTTTTATGAGGTGAGGTCACTTCAAGTGACCTGGTGACCTGACCTTGAATGACCTTGGTCTGAAATTTTCACAACATGTGTAGAATTGATGTATGATAAGGTGTACCAAAAACGGCGGCGCTCCGCGCCGCCGTTTTTGAGATATTCGCGAAAAACCACAAGGGGGGGTGTTCAAACACCCCCCCCCCCAGCAGGGCGCGGGCTAGCCTGCAAATGCTGCTTGCGGATATAGTCTTGAACAAGTGAGGGTCGCGGCTACTAATTATCGCTTGTCACCACTTTTTCGTCGGGAGCGTTCTACCTGGTTTATATAGCCTTGGCCCGAGGGGTTAAAGCACTGGACCACACTTGACAAAACTCGCAAAATTCACACATATCTAAACTTTATTTTGATGCAACTACGCATATGCGTCTTACCAACACAATACATCCATTGCAGGACAACTGCCTTTTGCACGCGCATCTTCTTTGGCATTTAACTTACAAGTGCAAGTTACATCGTGAGTGCATCAAGAGCAGGTAACCTACCGCCCTTTTTCGGGATGTAAAAGGTCCACTATGTCCCTGACCCTGATCATCCACACGCAGAAACCACACAAACGCCGCTCAGATCAGACAGGTTGTTAGGTAAGTAGTGACGCCCAACGTTTTTTTTTCGCATTATCAGCCGTTTTCACGACGGCCATCTGGTACACATTTGGTGCACATCTGGTGCAGATTAGGTGCAGATTTGTTCAAATTAGGTTCAGTGTGTTTCTTAGTAGGTAGCTATCAGCTAGGTTTGCATTAATTGCTTTGTCATATTATCAGAGAGCATCATCGATTAAAACACTGAAATAAATTCATAAAATGAAGATATTTGCTGTAAAAGAGATTAGGTGCATATTTGGTCAAATTAGGTGCATTCGCCGGATAGCCCGTCGTGAAAACGGCTACTGCCTCACTTTTTGCTCCGCTATTTGTTACATTTTTTAATGCAACGAAAAATTCAAAACATTACAAATTAAAGTTGTAAAACTAAATCAATTTATGTATCAATTGCTTGGTTAACTCAGGCAACTGAACAGCCGCAATCATTATTTACCTGAACTACCATTGTAAGGGTACATGTGGCACAGGTACACAGTAAAATTTCATGGGTCAAAATTATTCACAGCTTGTGAAGTGAAGCTTACTGAATGCTTAATTTATGCATCAGCCATCAGTAGTGCTGCTATCTCAGTCCGAAGTTCGAATAGAATAGAAAGCAAAACATTCAGCGTCAGAGCTGAGCAGAGGCAAACACCCTACAAGTCCGCGTCGAACAGGCATAGCATCACGCCCATAACCTCTAAGACATTCACGGAAGTCTACAACATGGTCGGATGCCGACCAGGGACCAGGAGTTGCTGACGTATCGCTCGGGGGAGCAGCACACTAAGCTCAGGGCCGCCGCTCTCGGCACGGGCGCAGAGCTGCCACGCCGCAGTCGGTTACAGCAGAAGTCGGGTGTCGGGTCACCGACGGTCTCGCGACGCCGGGCCACACAGTGGCGGAGTGCGGAGCCGCGCAGGGCCAGGCGCTACCGCAGAGCTGAGCCGTGCCCCACAAAGGGCACACCAGTGCATAGCGACTCTAGTGCCCCGGGCATAACTAACTGCAGAAGTGTCACAAGTCACAACAATGCTAAACAAGAGTGGGAAGTAATGAAAACATTGGGCAGCGTTACATTGTGCTCAAGGTAACAGGCATGAAGTACAATATCTTAATGTGAGCTTTTCATATGGATTTTGGTTTACTTAAAAGGGCGCTTTGGCAGTGTAGGGGTGCTTATGCACAATATCCTTAATTTTACACCCCTGTCGCCAACTACAATCGCGCATCACACGTACTTACATACATACGAACGTGCGTAGACCCGCTCTTGGTGGACGCGTTGCATGACATGCGAAGCTTTCGTTGTGCGAGGACTACCGAAATATAATCCTCAAAAGTAGCATACACTGTCCCATCTCCATCTTGATCATGATTCGCTTATGCGTCAACACGTTTCAAAGATAGCGTCACAATGCCTAACAAAGCCACTGCTGATGCTAACCAACTTCTGGTGCTCTGCCTAAGCCCATCCCTGCTTTCTAGTAAAACATACCTATGTGTAACATCGTGCACGTATTGTGCTATGCCGGAAAACAGCGACTGTACTGCATCGTGTCACCGAATTGAGACAATTCAGTGCCGTCGTTTTTCGAGGCGCGCTCTTCCCGCTGGGAGATGCAACATCACATCTATATGGCAGCTTCCTGCCGGGGCAGTAACAAAGGGACCCTGATCGACTCAGCAGGAGGCCGCACACCCTCTGTTGGTGGGGGTTTGGGATAAACGAGGGCCATGCCTTACTCAGGGGACACTAAGGGAGCTCAGCATGAGAAGAGCTAGAGAAAGAAAGCAAGAGTGGGTTTGGGATTACTGAGAATCATCTCCTGAGCTCATCCTATGAAGAACGAGAAAGTTGGAATAGGAGAGGGAGAGAAGAGAAAACCGAGAGAGCAGGGGTTATTTGTGTCATCCGCCGTTTTCCCGATTGTCAAACGTTTGACAATGAGCACACTCGTGCATAGACAATGTAAGGTGCGGTCCTATGGATCACAAGCTGAGCACATTAGCGGCACAAAGCCGCTCCACAACACGTATCAGCCTCTCTTGGAGGCAACACATAGTATCAGTCAACACGCATTAGTAACACCGACTTGTGCATCCACACAACTCGAGGATGACACATAAGGTATCCAACAACAATCTAATTTAAAGCTACAGTTTGGGACCAAGTCCCAGTGTTGTATCAGTGACTTCTCCAAAGTCCGCCTAGAACCCGCCAAAGTCGCCACCAAAGTCGCCAAAGTCTGCCTCGTAGTCGTAGTCGGCGTCTGCTCCGACGGCGTCGCTGTAGTAGTAGCCGGTGTCGAAGGCGGAGGCCGGCCCTCCCCAGCCCTGGGCGCAGCCCCAGCCCAGGCCGTGACACCACTCGTTGACGGCCCCGGCCAGCATTAGGCCCGAGCACAGGTCCTCCAGACTGCGCCGGCCCTCGCCAGTCCCTGCAGCGAGAGATGCAAGGCGTGGGAGTTATAGGATTATCCGGCGCGTAACAGGCACACTAATGTGGAGCGTGTTTTGCTGACAGTAAACCCTACGTGTTGACAGCTTCTCTCCATCAGAGGCCAAAAGCCTGTTTCTCTCCAACGTTTTGCTAATCCTGATTCGGGACCAAGTGTGCAGCTCAGGGCTAAGTGCAGGCGACGGCTGGATGGCCAGTTCGTCGTGCTCAATAACGACTCGCCGGCCGAGAACGCCATCTGTGCTGTGAGCGCCGAAGCTGAGCAGCCGACGTTGGTCGTCGAGACCGACGCGGCGGTAGCGTCGCTGGCGGCGGACCTCAGAGGATGAGCCCAACGGCCACACCAAACTACGCTCCGTAATGGCATGTAAAAAAAAAACTTTGGCTACGCTACACTACTGGCTGAAGAATCCAAGGACAGAAATGCCTATGCGTTGCATAGATTCTAATTTCTATATAACAAAGTCGCAAGTAGGTATGTAACGTAAAGTAACATCGCAGGGCACGCAGGCTGTCCCAGACTCCCTTCATCCGTCCTATTTATACTCAGAACCAACCCATCCTCATCCCTGATCAAATGATCACGATTCGCTGTTACGAGCCAGCAGTCACACAGCCCAAGCAACTGCGCATTGGAGCATGTCCCTCTGGGGTAAGCGATGAGTGGCTGTCGGGTCTGTCCCACCGGACACTCTCGTCTCCCGTCCAAATGGAAAGTGCCGAGCTCAGCCGCTGCGACGCACCGGCCGGTGTTCGATTCAGACATAACGTATTTCCCTTATCCTCCCATCCCTCGGTCCAGTTTATCTTTCAATAGACCGAAAGGTCCTAGCCTCACAAAATTCATGAACGGGCTCCATTAAAAGTGCCATCTCAATGAGCGTTCATTTTCAATGAGACTGCGAAATGGCGTGAACGCACCTCGTTTGTCGGCGCACTGTGCGTCGAGGCTGTTGGTGACGTGGCCGGGCAGGGAGAACGCTCGTGGGCAGCAGACCTCAGCCGCTACTGGACTGGGCGGCGCCGGCAGCTGCAAAAGACCACAATGCTCCGTCAGATTGTCACGTCCCCAAACACTGACGGCAGCTTCAACAGCAGACTGCTTTATCGGGTCGTCCCCCGAACGCTCTGCGAGCGCGATATACAGGGAAATTCATGGTAACACATCCACGCGTAAGCAAAATAGATTTAACACCTGAGGCACGGACGCATTTTGAAACTGAACGAATTTGATTGCGCTCACCGACGGTTAGCAATTTTACAAGCAATGTACATACCTATCTCGCGTGCTGAAGCTGAACACAAGCATTTCGGTGATGATTGAGACCGTAAAATGGCGTTTATCATTTACGGTGTGCTAAATGCTTACACTTAGATTGATCAAATGGGTCCTCCGTACGGTAAAGATCGGTCGGAGGGTCGGTTACGTCATTCGCAGCAGTTCATACCCAGCATTACACGCGGGTTTACAACTGCCCATTCGGTTATATCCTTTCCCATACCTGCTACATTGCATGATTAACCCTCGCATGTGTGCGGCGTTTTCCAGCTTCTAATGTGTAGGGGGGGGGGGGGGGGTCGGTTGGACCCCCCTTGCCGTTTGGCCCCTGATCGAGCTAGAGCTTCGCGGAAAAAACGAGCGTGTTGCCCGTGACGAGAGGAAGCCGATGATACCCAATTTTAGGGTCCTAGGTCATTGGTTGACCTTCCAGGTCAGGTCAATGACCCAAAGTCGGGAAAATCGGGACCTGTTAGAAAGTCGTAAAGTGTGGCTGCTAAGGGGTTTTTCGGGGTGCTGATCACGAATATCGTGTTAGTTTTGATCACAGATGATGTCTTGAAGCATTTAGACCAGGTCGGGTCAGGTCAGGTCAGGTCAACCAGTAGGCGTCGTGACGGGTATTCGTAGTACGTGTCAACCACCTCTGACAGCTTCGTAACATGTTACGAAGTCACCAAAACTACTTCGTAAATGTTCTAATGGTTGCTAAATTCGAATTCAGCTCCAAAAACTAGCCTAGAAACATGTAAAACTCGAAAAAGTGAACCGAGGTCACCCGAGGTCACCAAAGGTCAATGACCTGACCTGACCTTCAGGTGACCTTGACACCCACGGGAGTAACATCAAATCACATGTTTGAACGTTTGAAACCACGAAAAGCTTGCAAACGCGCGGCTAGTGCGAGCCGACATACGCTAAATCGCGATTCCGGCCAAACATGGTCTCGGAAAAGAGGTCACAGGTCAAAGGTCATTTGGGTCAGGGTCATGAAATTTTCAGGGTAGGTGTAAAATTGATCAATGCGAGGGTACTGAAAGTTTCGTCGCGATCGGCCGCTTTTTACGCGAGTTATTCGCGAAAAACCATGGGGGGGGGGGTCCATCCGACCCCCCCTACACATGCGAGGGTTAAATCGAGACATCCAGGCATTTAAACGGCACCTGCACTGTACCACACTTTTCAAAGTTTAATGCAATGCTTTAATATTACCAGCCGTGTGGTTCAAGGGGTGTGGTTAAACACGTTGAACCACACGGCTGCTGACGTCACTATCATATAGTTGTGAGCTTTTTAGCAGGTATGGGAAACACCTTCCAGCCCTAAGGCCGGGAATTCAATAAATGTCACCTCGCTTTTTTTAGCAAAATCACCTCGGGCCTAACGGCCCTCGGAGTTTTCGCTAAAAAACCTCTGTGACATTTATTGAATCATCCCGGCCCCGGGCAGGAATATATTACACAAACTCCGCTATGCCATCCGGATGGCTTACCGTGTTGCTGATGGCTGTCATCCACGCTCTGGAAACAGACAATCATATGTTACGTCCGGGTATACCAGCTCGTAGTTCTGGAGCCTGTGTTTTCAGCAAAAATAAACTGAAATCCTTTCCTGAATTGACCTCAAAAGCAGCTGCCTCAACACCATTACCACGATTATCTCAATTGACCCTAATCGATCCAGTGCATCAAAATGCCGGATATGTCCCCCAAAGATCTAGCAAGATTGATGCTAGTTGCTACAAAACGCATCGAGCACGATGGACGTCACTATCATTTTGTAAGACAAAAGCAAAACAATATGCGCAATATTTAGCTACACCATATTTATCGATAACGCCAAATAGAGAAAGGAGATTAAAAAAGAGGTTTGGGGCTGGAGTCGAAATACATGTGTCGCTTGACCAACTTAACGTATAAGCTTTATCAAACAGCTGAAAACTGAAATTGACATGCTAGACACTAGTGTGCCTTCTGAGCGATTACCATTCTGTTTAAATTATCACCGGTGAATATAGGTCGCGGGCAGGATCTTGTGATGGTCTTTTAATTATTTGAAACCCAAGATAGTGAATATCTGTAGTATTCTTCGAAAGTTAGTTTTGATAAATTTCTTCCATCCACATCTTAGCGTTACACATATACCCATTCATTCTAGCGTCAGTATCTTGTATGTTTCTGTGTCGACTGTCGATGTTGGTTGAATTGTTTTCGGACCGAGCACGCGGCTCCGGCTACCTCCTTTGCTATCCCTGGCGACGAGTTAGTGGAGCGATTTTTCCACGAGTATTCTATTCTTCCCACTTTTTCCTTAGCTCTGGGAATCGGCGATATCCCAGTAGATTGTCGAGCAATGACGCATCCACGAGAAGCGAATCTGCCACATCAGCTCAAGGGCGCCATCAGCACTGGGCCGGTTTTCCTTCCAATCAATTTGGTCAAAAATTAAGTTTGCTTTGTAGAAACAAAAATTACAGCACCAGTCTGCATGATTTATGAGAGAGAGAGAGTGAGAGGGAGGGGAGGGTGAAGAGATAGAGAGAGGGGGAGGGAGAAGAAAGAGAGAGAGAGAGAGAGAGAGAGAGAGAGAGAGAGAGAGAGAGAGAGAGAGAGCGAGAGCGAGAGCGAGAGCGAGAGCGAGAGCGAGAGCGAGAGCGGGAGCGGGAGCGAGAGCGAGAGAGAGAGAGAGAGGAGAGAGAGAGAGGAGAGAGAGAGAGGAGAGAGAGAGAGAGAGAGAGAGAGAGAGAGAGAGAGAGAGAGAGAGAGAGAGAGAGAGAGAGAGAGAGAGAGAGAGAGAGAGAGAGAGAGAGAGAGAGAGAGAGAGAGAGAGAGAGAGAGAGAGAGAGTTTGATTCAATAATAAGGACCGGGCCCCGGGACATCATTGAATAAAATATAATAAGGACTCCGGGTCCCGGGAAATCATTGCATGAAATAATCAAATATCCATCGGGCGCCGATCCGCGTCTTACATCACGTTCCGCTGCTGAAGAGCACTCAGGCGTGAAATGTCCATGGCGAGATCCGTCTGCTCGTCTCCATGCGGCTGCCATGCATTGTTTGTTCATTCATCGGTGGTTTTTGTCGGCGGCCGTGGCTGCGGCGCTGTGCGGTTTCCGGCGCCGTTATCTGCTGAGCGGGTGGTTTCCTTGGCCGCTCATCTGCCGAGCTGGTGGGTTTCCGGCGCGGGCTGCTCAGCGGCCGGCCGGACCGCTCGCGGCGCCGCGGCCGGCTCGGCTGATTGCCGCGCCGTGCCGCCGACCGCCAGGCCGGGGCGCCGTGCCAGATGCTCGCCGGCCGGCGCGGCCCGAGTGGCCCGGCTATCGATTGGAGCACCGCCGCTCTGCCGACGCGTCGGCGGCCGACGAGCAGACGCGTGGGCTCCGCCGCCGCCGGACACGGCCATTGGTGTCACCATGGGCCGCCGACGGGCACCGCCACCGGTGTCATTAGTGTCACCATCAACCATGGTGTCACCAACCAATGTCACCACCGCGCCAAGGGATCGTTGTTCATGTATTCAATGCATCAGTAACTTGTCTAATACATCACTAGTAGGTAATTACAAATACCTGCCTATGCTAGCGTGAGCAGCCGGCATCAATTCAATAACTACAAAGTACCAATTTGGCAGTAAGCCCTGTCCCGGTCAGGACCCCGCCGACCTGGCCGGTCTGTCACGTTACTCACTTGGCGTCGTCCTCCGAGTGGCAGATGAACCACTGGACGCGGCGCGTGGCGCTGCTGCCCAGCGCGATCACCCGCCGGATGTCCGTGCCGCAGGGGAACTCTGGCTGGCGCGGCACGGCGCGCGTGAACACGCCGACAGCCATCAGCTCCGGGGCGCAGCGCAGCATCAGCGCGCCCTCCGGCTGCCGGCGCTCCCGAGACTTGTACCAGAGCAGCGAGCTGTCCTCATACAGCACGGCGTACTCCTCGCGCCAGTTGGCGCCGAAAAACCGCTCTGGGAAAGGCACAGGTCGAGTCGAACGTCAGTCAATTCACACTCCTCTGTGCAAAAACGAAATCAATGTCTCGCCGTTAGTGCTCTATGTAAGTGAAGGTCGACCATGACCGTTTTGCAAAAAAAAAAAAACGATTACTCTCACTGAACATTCCGACAAAATAAACGCCAAACGGCCTCAAAAGATCATTTCTCGCGGTTCAGTCCTTGCTTATAATTCTGCGCGTGTTGTTTGGAATATAAGCATCTAAGCACAGCGCATGCTGTACCTATTAGCGGAACAATCTGCTGACATTAGTACCTAATTTATCTGTATATTGTGTTCATTGTTGTATTGTATAAAAGCATTACGGGCAAAAAGAGAAACAAACTCCATGTTTGAATGAAAAAAATCAATATTGGTACTCGACCCATTAATCGTAATAATTGTTTGGGTGAAGGAGCTCGATTAAAAATGCTTAGCAGGTAACGCCTCTCCATCTGAGCAAAAAAAGCTCTTGCACAATATGCACATCTATCATTTTTTTTTCACCGCTGCTTCGTCAGCTCCCCCTCACCCCCACCCCCACCCTTTCATTGTGGCTGCTCGCTCGACAACCGACGCCTCCCTCTTCTCTACACTTGTCCTTTTGTCATCATCGCGAGCCACTGTCGTGCCGGTACTTGCGATGTCCGTAATGCCGCTGCCAGCACCCTCACAGGACAAAGGTACGTACAGCCCTCAGCAGACTGCGTGGTAGGTATTCTTTTTCAGACAAAACTGATAATAATTCAAAAGTCATGTTATCAGTCGGTCGAAACTCACTGCAAATAGATGCGCCATGCTCCACTCCTTCGATAGGGCCTATCAATAAACAAAGCATTCGTCTTGTGTGGCAACAAAATGTAAAAGTTCGTTTTGGGGGCAAATATTAACTTTTGGGTTTTGTTTCCAAACTGGATGGAAAATGCATACGATGATAATGCCAATCTAAGCTGCGGAGTCTCGCGCATATTGCTATTACGATTTCCGAGTGCCCGATAGCATAGTATTCGCGTTATTCTCGGTTTTGTCGAAAAAAAGAATACCTACCACGCAGTCTGCAGAGGGCTGTACAATCGGCAGCGCCAGGTCGGCTGGGAGACGCTTTTTTCGGGCATATTTTTTGCTGCAGAGTTTCCATCGAAAATCGCTAGGACTGCTAGGAGATGCGGTTGAAACAATATTTAGAAATGACGCACATTTTTACACATCATTACCAACGTTCTTTTCCGTTGGATAAAGCTTATTCAATATTCATCCCTATATTCCCCACCCTATATCAAAACTACATATTTTTTCTAATAAAATACATTATGCATAAGAAGAATAAAATATGCCTCATAGTGGTAAGCCATTGGCTGAAAGACTAATAGATTACAAATCGCAAGTTCTATGACAGCGCTCAAGCGTAACGTGCCACTGTCACTACATTTCAATGGCACTACAATATAAGCAAAGGTAAATTATCAAGTAATCAAGCAGCTCCCAGCAGAGTAGAAGTTCACTGGCCAAGCAAATTGCGTCGCTTTGGTGAGCCTAGTAAACCCACAACTTCACCTACAAATTCCTCGCAAAACAGCCTTTCTGTCTGAAACAGTCTCAAGACTCTGCAGACAATCAGGCCTGCAGCCGAATTGACTGTGTGCAGTGATGCGGCGCAGGCCCGGGGTGATGTGCCCCGAGGCGGCCCCGATGACCCCGAGCGCCCAGTTCCTGCAGCGCGGTCATAAACAGGCTGTTGAGGTCGGGCACGGCTCATCTAACGCGCCTCCCGTCCGCTCACCAGCTGACCCGCCACCAAAGGCCCTGAGACCCCATAGACCGATGAACTGCAGCGCTCCTGGAGCATGGGATGATCAATGTTCTTATGCCAATATGTAATGTATCTTCGAGAGATGGGTAGGTGTTTGCTTTCATGTTGACAATTGCAGGATATGCGTGCACGTCAAGACTGCATCGGAGTAACACAGCCCAGATAAATATGAGTGCTAAATACAGACCAATCCAGCGTGCACACTTGAAAAAGCACGTAACCGAACAATGAAAAACATATACTTACTTTTATACCTGAATAAGTAGCCTTCTTTCACCGGTTTTGACACCGCTGAAAAGGAAAAAAGCAAGTCAAAAATGAGCGAACTCAATATTCAAAAGCCAAGGCATAAATGTCGAATGCAAGGCCGTCAAATGGAGAAGCAAGATTAAATGCACGGAAAACCTAATTTCTTACGCTAAAAAATGCACAGGCTGTCATTTTATATGACACCTCTTTTGGCCTGACTTAAATTATATTAAAATCATGGTCATACAAAATGATCAAAAATGGTCAGGCTGCATTTAGGTAGGCTAAAGTGACCATCCCACCTTAACCCGCACCCCGCTGGGGGGCAGAATCTGCCCCACTCCCGTTTTTCGCCAATAACTTCTAAACGCGTTACGCCCGCGACGTCAAACTTTGATTACTTTATCATACATCAATTTAAAACGTTTCCTGAAAATTTGAGCGAAATCCGTCGGAATTTTTTGAGAAAATGACGTTTTAGTGACGTCATGTTCGCCATTTTCGCCTAAAAAAAAAACGGCAAAATTTCAAACGTCGCTAACATCTTCATTTTCAAAGGAATCAAGACGTAACAAAAAACATTATACGTGATTCTACTTTGGCCGTTTTCACGACGGAACTTTCGCGGTGGAACCTATTTGATAGAAAGTACCAACCCTTTAAGGCCTTAGAATCCTTACAACTAAAGTCTTTTGCCTTCAAAATATTTTTAAAAGTTGTAATCCAGGCGAATCTGGGCATCAAATCGCTCATTCATTTACAAACAAGTCAATTTTCGGTTCTAGTAGCCCACCTTTCGACTATGAGGGATCAAATCAGCCTGGCAACTACATAGATACCCGGCTTCTGTTTCACCGGCCCGACGCTGCGCGCGCCCTGGTGGTGACCGGACGCAACAAAATTTTGAAAATTCGAGATAGTAGTTTGATAGCGCAGCTCATTCTGAGTCCCCTCATGCAAAGACATTGGATCTAGCTCAAACACTGAGCTCTTGGGAGCGATTCCCGTGGTTCAATGTTTTGCGTCGAAATCGGCCGAACATGACGTCACTCTGACGTCATTTCCGGCCGACCTATGATAGATACGAAGTTCAAATTTTGACACAAGGTGTCAAATTGATGCAGCCGAAGGGTCTCAAAGTTTGGCGGCGATATGTCAAGCGATTTAGAAGTTATTGCAGAAAAACGGGAGGGGGGCTATGAATAGCCCCCCCCCCAGTGTGGGGCGCGGGTTAAACATCCATCCTTGTTTAACCCGCGCCCGGCTGGGGGTCCTGGATTTCCACGCCCTGCTGGGGGGGGGTGTTTGAACACCCCCCCTTGTAACTCGGCTCCTGGGCCACGTAGCGATACGCGGAAGGCGGCGTTCGAAAGAGCGTCGAAAATAATGACGAAATCACTTCGGTCAATTTTTTGGTCAGGTCCAAGGTCAGGTCACCAGAGGTCATTGAAGGCAAAATTTCGCCGATTTACAGGTCGAATGTCGAAAATTTCCAAGAAGCCAACGCATAACTCGGGAACCAATAGAGCTACAGCGCCGCGGAAAAGCGCATTCGATAGCCCTATTAACGCCCTTTCTGAGTAATTCTCTCAGATTTGACCTAACGTCAACGGTTTTGCCTGCAGGGGGCAAAAACTGCAAAAATAGCCGATTTTTTCGAAAACAGTTTTTCTGCAATAACTTTTGACCCAAGCCTTGTACGAGCTTACTTTTACCGGCAACGTGTTCCTCTCGTCAAGACGCATCGAATGAACTATAATTTGACCTTGAAAGGTCAACTTGAAATTTTGACCTCAGGTCAAGGTCATGACCTGACGGGAAAGGGTCATGTTGCATATCAGTCGATCCGTATCGTCGAGCTGAACACATCTAAGGCGTTTTCATCGCTCTAGCATGCCTCTATCAAAAGTTATTTGCGAAAAACTGTTGGATACCATTCGTGACCTAAGATGACCTCAGGGCATAAACAAGGGTCACGGACACCATTTTCATGTTCCGTGTGTCTAAACCACTTGTAATTCGGTGTTTGGGAGTGTTTATAATGTCTTGCATCCAAAAGAGGCGCATTTCAATTTTCTCCCATTGACTTATAATGGCGAGGTCGCAAAATTGACCTGACCTTAGGTCATCGATATCAAAATTCTGAGATATACATTTTCTACATGCTATTGCCCTTAGCAATCGCTGAAAGTTTCAAAGCGATCGGTCACTCGGTGTAGCTATGACAGACATTGAAAGTTTTTATGAGGTGAGGTCACTTCAAGTGACCTGGTGACCTGACCTTGAATGACCTTGGTCTGAAATTTTCACAACATGTGTAGAATTGATGTATGATAAGGTGTACCAAAAACGGCGGCGCTCCGCGCCGCCGTTTTTGAGATATTCGCGAAAAACCACAAGGGGGGGTGTTCAAACACCCCCCCCCCCCCCAGCAGGGCGCGGGTTAAACCTTGTCACCATCAAATGCCCAGTCGTATCTGAGGCACCTCAACTATTCGTTTCTCATATCGGGACTTTCGAAGTCGCCGATGGCTGCTTTGCCCTAGGGTATAGGGCGAAGTTGCCAACATGCATAGGTTTAAAGTTTTACCAATATCTCCCATATGTGAATGCATTTGAAAATGAAACGAGTTGAAATGAAAGGAAACTTAATAGGGTTCACATTGGTATAAGAAGAATCTCATTACCTACGTTAAACCCGCACCCCGTTGGGGTCTGCCGAGCAAAGCGCCCTGGAACCACGGAACATAGCGACAAGCAGCAAACGGTGTTGGATAGCCCCAACAGGGAACTATCTTGTGACCCAATTTCATTGACGTAGGTCAAACCGATGACGTCATAGGTCAGGTCAAATGACGAATTTTCACCGTTTACAGACTTTTCAAGAAATACGTTCTAAAATCGAGTAAGATGCATTTCATTGAAAATCATCGATGAGGAGTTGTTTGTCAAACACATATTTTGCTGAGGTCACTGATACCAGGTCAGGTCACAGAGGTCAGGTCACAATATGAACAATATGACAATATGAAAACAGGGTCACAATATGAAAATATCATGTGATGCATGATTTATGGTTCATTTTATATGCCAAATGCGAATATGTGGGTCAGGTAGCCTTTGGGACTAGTTAAGATAATGTTTTGGTGAAGGTCAGGAAAAGCTCAGGTCAAATTAGGTCAAATTTCGAAGTTGATATTTTTGCATGAAATGGGCAATGGGCATCGATTCGATGCAGCTCGTCATGGGGAGTTCAATGGGCCTTTGCTTTGCGCTACGTAGTCTAGAATTGCTAAAAATTGAGTTAAAAAATTTGACGTCATCAATTTTGAACAGTGTTTTCGCTATAACTTGGCCAAAATAGGAGGTATCGATCTAAAATTTGGTATGTTCAGGTCTCGCGAGATTAAGCGGTAGGTTTTGCACTTCTACATTTCCGGTTATATCTCAGAAACTAATCGATCTACGGTGAAGCCATTTAACACGATCATGGCCGGCTTGTTACCCAACAAGTCGATCGCATCTTCAACACTTAAAAGCTTAAGACGACGAAGATGTAGCCTGAAGTACACTAAATTTTCTAGGTGCAAAACCTACCGCTAAAACCCGCGAGACCTGTACCTAGATAGAAGAGCATAGGGATTATCACATACCTGATAACTGATAACTGATAACTGTGATATGCGGTATATTCCGCATATCACAGTTATCAGTTATCAGATATATTCCCTTTTATCGAAATTCGAAAAACTTTTGGGATTTTTTTTTTTGGCATTTCCTAAAAGAAATCAACGTTTTAATTTTTAGGGGTCAAAATCCCAAAACTTTGAAAATCCGAAATAGCAGTTTTGTAACGCCGTTTTTTATCTATATAAACATGTAAAAAAAAACTTTGAAATTGCTTGGTAACTGCAGCTTTTGTGAGCGTTTCAAGATTTCATGTTTTTGCTCATTTTTGCTTGAACATGACCTCAGTTTGACCTCAGTAACTCCTGACCTAAGGTGACCCATGACTTGAAATTTTGTGTGAAGGTGTCAAAGTGATGCGCAGGAAGGTAGTAAAAATTTGGCGGCGCTGTGCGGCGCCGTTTTCCTGCTATTCAGGAAAAACCACAGAGGGGGGGGGGGGAATTGACCCCCAACGAAGCGAGGGTTAAAAAAGTGGAGCGTCGGCAGCGTAAGAAGCGTTGGGGTGGCCGTTTTGCCCCACTCTCCCCTAGTCTGTTTTTTTGGCAGGTATGACCAAGGCTGTAGAGCTACGACATGGCGCAAAAGGGCCTGGATGCTGTAGCCAACATTGCAACTTGAAAATTACAAAAGACAAAATTATAACAGAAAACAGCAAAACGTCGTCAAGTGGAAACGTAAATTATAACTCAAATTCAGATATCACGTTGGGTTAACCCGCGAGTTGCTGGGGGGGGGGCGTTAAACGCCCCCACTTTTTCGCCGGGCCATAGCATTAAAACGGCGCGCCGCAGGCGCGCCAAATTTTGGGTACCTGTAGAGAATTGATTGAAGTTTATTGTGACAAAGTTTCAAAAAAAAAAAATCGGTTGGAAAATTTTTGAGATATCGAGGTTTTAGTGACTTCATAATTTCTGAGTTTTCGACCAAAAACGGCATATGTTCAAAAAATCATAAAATCACAGAATAGACATACAGACATGCCGCAAACGCCATTAGACTGCCAATACCATGAACAATCAAATGGCTATCTTCGATTATTGATTATCGTTCCTCATTTCCCAAAATATTGAACTGAATCTTGGCAATTTCTCGTGACTACTTCACGACCATGATACATGCATTTCTTGAATTTAACTTTTTGAGCCAAACACGTACACATATGATAAAATGAATGCCACCATCGTGTTCTACGCCCCAAATCACCCATAAAACAAGTGTCACAGGCTGCGAATATCAGTTTTGATTTTCGGGGATATGTGCCTACCCGGTTGACCTGACCTAGACCCTGACCTATGTTTGACTGACCC
The DNA here is from genome assembly GCF_019059575.1 of Amphibalanus amphitrite. Lineage (NCBI taxonomy): Eukaryota > Metazoa > Arthropoda > Thecostraca > Balanomorpha > Balanidae > Amphibalanus > Amphibalanus amphitrite. The sequence continues at coordinate 69,334 of NW_024883246.1, forward strand.
CTACATGAAGCTGACACTCTTGTAGGCCTTATATGATGGATTGTGCACCGTTTTGACAGAGTTTATGACGAGAGGCGCCCATTACGAAGTCCTGAAGTCCGTGCTACTGAAAGCCCGATTTCAGGTGTTTGACATGACCTTGACCCGACCTGTGACCTCAAAATTCAACTTTAAAGTGCTCATCTGAAGCGTCTCGTCGCGTTCTTTCGTTTGCCGCCTCGTGCGTTTCGCTGCGCCTATTGGTTCTCGAGTTATCGGCTGGGGGCGTTTAACGCCCCCCCCCCCAGCAAACGGTGGGTGGCGAAATACCCCAGCAACTGCCGGGTTATCGAGAAAGCTTAAAAATGTTTCGAAATGTTTACTTTTATGTTATTTTATCTTATTTCATTTCGAGTAAGCGAGCGAATTGGCCTTTCGAAAAAAAATATGAGCATACGCGGTCAGCTGATGGTCACGCTTTATCCCAAGTTTACTTATCACGTCACGTTTATATCCCAGCAACCATGCACTGCTCTGGGCCGATTCGCTTGGTCTTTTTTGTAAGGTAGCTTCATCCTTTCAATCAAGTATTAGACTATTTGGAATGAAGGTGGCCTGTGGGTGACCCCCCACTGCACGTGCAAAATGAAGTCATCTGTTTTGTAACTATTACAGTAACTGGGTAATCGCTGGGTCGATTGCGCCGAACTTAGCATAATTATTGTGTGTAGGTATTAGGCAATGCATTTGCATGCGTCTCCGGTAGGGTGCAACTGCAAGTGCACATGCATGGGTCACTTTCAAGCTCTATATATCGAGAACGGCTGGGCCGATTGCGCTCAAGTTTGGCACATGATAGGGGCTGGTGCCTGGTTATGAGAATGCCGGGCAAAAGTCAGTTGAGACCCAGTTTGCACGTGCGCACGTGCAGGACGTCTCTTTCTTATCTTAACGGCTGGGCCGATTGTGCTCAATTTTGGTACGTTAGGAGCCGGTTAGTAGGGTGCCGTGCACAATTAAGTTGGGGCTACCCCCTCGCATTTCCGCATGTGCAGGGCTCCCCTCGCGCTTGCTTATTTGCTGCCCCAAAAAGCGTCTATGCAGTTAAAATTTAGATTGATCATCCCTTCGCGATCCTCAAGAGAGAAGGAGGTAAATAATATTCCTCATGTTAAACTTTGACAGATGCTCGTAGAGACGGGATGGATGACAAACATAAGCCCTGAGCAAGCCGCCTTTTTAATAAATGCGATAAAGGTAACATCAACGATCCAAGTTACTAGAAGATTGTTGTCAGTTTTTTTTTTAAGTTCGAATTACTCGATTTTTAAAATAAGTAGGCATAATGCATGCAAAAGCTCATGACAATGACAAGCTATGACACGGTCATGGCGTTATCCTAGCAATATAAGAAAGGACATAAATTACGCCCCCCCCCACCCCTCCCTTGCCCTTGACCCGTGATACGGAAGCCCATATAAGGTTTTTCAAATATAATTAAGTCAAGCACATCACTGCAGTGAACCACTATCACTGCAACGCCACGAACGGAAAACGAAGCACTGGATACAAAAGATCTTTCATTTTAGCGTTATCCAAACGGCAGCTCAACTCCAATCGCTGCTCTTTTGAAGTTCCATTTACGGCTCGGCTGAGATAGAGCCGTGGATAACTGACCTGTAAAACACTGGCAGGACTTCATTTTGTCCGTTTCGGGCGCCATCCCAGCTCAGCGACACCGGCTCTTGTCTAAATTGCCCGCGGCAACCGAGCGGATGGTGCGGAGCAGTGTCGACCTGCGATAGATCCGCGGTTGGGCTGAGAGACTGAGAACGGCTTGTCTCGTTCGCTGGAAACAAAACTTCTCGGCAGTCTGAAGCGAGATGCAGGATCAGTTCGGCAGCCAGGCTGAAATTCCGCCCTGGAGTCCGCAGTGGTGACCGCACCGGCAGCGCGCTGCCGCGGTACCCCGGTGGAGATGTCCGCTGCGGCCGGCGGAGATGTCCGTTCTGGTCGGCTGCGGGCGGAGCGCAGTACTGACCGCCGCGCCGTCGGCCGCCCGATCCAGCAACAGTGTCATCTATTGATCTCACGGGCCGGCCGGCGGCGCCCAGACGTAGGCAGTCAGGTCAAGGTAACCGCCTCATCCCACTGACACTCGAGAAAATGGCGATCTTCGATCTTGTGTTCCTACGGGAAATAAACGTTACGGTAAAACAGTAATCGATCTAGTGTTCGCTGAAGTCGCCAGCCATCATGATAAACTAGTCATGGGCATTATCAAGCACCAGTCTAAGCTCTGTATCAACACAGTGGCTGGCGTTGGACCCCTATCGCGTCGTTTCTGGAACGCCCTTTCATTGCTTCCAAGTCATTAATCAGCTCCTCCAGTTGTTCGGGCTGGTTCTCTGGCACAACTCTGAGGCAGAGTGGAGAGCACGATACTGTACATTTACGGTCCATCTCAACAGAGCTTAGCTTTCTCGAGAGACCTGTTGAAAGGATACCGCTGGATGTGACAGTGATGAATTTGTGAGTACAAAGAGCAACAATTTTGTGCACTGCGGGTTTATCAACACTGGATGAGAATCGTCAGCTGGCCTGACCTTTCGGCCGGACATGCCGGATGCCTTCAGCTTTGAAGTGGATTGACGACACGGGCCCTGTGACCTTTAATCATTTGATCTCTGGACATGGGCCACATCGCACTCAGTCACGTCTTCTCACGTTAATGACGAAGGTGTTGGAGGTTAAGAGGTCCATGAGATTCATGGGCGGAGAAGCACCATTTTTTTTTTTTTTTTTTAGCTTCCGTGGAAGCGGGACTCGCACGCGCCTTTTAGCGTAGCCAGTCCCACAAGTACTTACCCCGCGTTTGATGTCTCGGACGAGGATTCTACGTCGTCCGGCCAATCACGTTCCATAACCGCAGCCGAGCCCCCGCTGACCTTGAACAGGATTAGCCGGACGACGTAGAATCTTCGTCGTCCGAGAGACATCGAACGCGGGGTTAGTCTTGGCCCATCTGCGTGACGTCATTCTCAGTTCGACGAATCCGGGACTCTACTCGAAGGCTATCAGTCAGTACTCATATTCACTCCAAATTCAAACAAAAACGCGTGATACCTTACCTATTAAAGTTCTTTATATAAAACTCCACGAGACTGCCTCAGGTTAACCCGGCAGGCGGTGGGCCTACCAGCCACCTTCCGCGCGGTGGGGGAGGGGGGGGGGCTTTTTTGCCCCCCCCCCCCCCGTATCTCCGAAACTACTGGACGGATCCGGAAAATTCAAACGGCGTTCGATAGCCCTGTCAAATGTGTCGAAGGAAACCAAATTTCATTGACCTCGGGGTCACCGATGACGTCACAGGTCAGGTCAAAGATAAAATGTTTCACCGTTCACGGGGCTTCTAGGGAAAGCGCTATAACACCGAGTAAAACGCATTTTGTCGAAAATCAGCGATAAGGCGTCAGTTGTCTAGTACATATGTTGCTATTAAAGGTCACTGGTCATACCAGGTCAGGTCACAGGTCAGGTCACCAAAGGTCACCAAGGGTCACCACATGAGCCCAACTTTACTAAGGTTATGCGATGCATGTTTTATGGCCAGTTTTTCATTTCCAACTCAATGTTGTTGGTTATAAGACCATCAGGTACGGTTTAGGTCACTTTCTGGTGGAGGTCAGGTCAAGGTCAGGTCAAAAAAGGTCAAATTTCAAAGTTGATATTTTTGCATAAATTGGGTATCGATTCGATGCAGCTCGTCACGGGGACTCTAATGGTGGTCTTTGTTTTGCGCTACGAGGTCTAGAGTTGCTAAATATTGAGTTTGAAAATTTGACGTCATCAATTTTGAACAGTTTTTTCGCTATAACTTGGCCAAAAAAGAGGTATCGATCTCAAATTTGGTATGTAGATAGAAGGCGGTAGGGACTATCACATATATTCCGATTTTTTCGAAATTCAAAAAACTTTTTGGATTTTTTGGCTATTATATTCAAAAAATCTATTTTTTGATTTTTGGGGGTCAAAATCCAAAAAAAAATCGAAAAACCGAAATGGCAGTTTTGTAGCCCTTTTGATTCCACACCTTTTATGTCTGAAACATTTTTCTGTATCTCTAAAGCTGTAGGCCTGACAGCTCTTCCCTCGAAACCTTTTTTGGGTCGAAAATGGCAAAAATGACGTCACTCTGACGTCATTAGCGCCCAACCTATTATAGCCTTTGGAAAAAAATTGGGTCACCATGTGCGCTAGCTGCTCCCGGGAGGGTACTGAAAGTTTGGTGACGATCGGCGCAGCGGTTCTCGAGATATATTGAAAAAACTAAAGGGGGGGGGGCAAAAAAATGCCCCCCACCGCCTGGAAGGTGGTCATCACCTGACCCAAAAGGGTCCTGTTGCCTGTCAGTCAAGGCGTCGCAGTATCCAGCGAGATAAATACATCAGCCCCGCATGATGCCGACTTGTACTACTAAAACTACTGAGCAACAATTTATTACTTGCCTCATGAGCTCGCATGACCTTTCAAACAACCAGCTCATTATCAGCTCAGCATCCCGGGTCCCGTTGAACAGCACGTCGTCACGGTGCACCGGACGCTGACCCATGACGCCACCAGGTAATGGCGCTCGGTTTCCATGGAAATGTTAGCAAATAGCAAGCTTCCACTCAACCATTCTGTCGACGAATCCCCGGAAACCGCGCCAATAGGTACAGTCACCAGCACTTGCTACTAATCACCTCGTTTTTGCTCAGTAGTTTGAAGACCGATCAATTCTCAGTCGAGCAAGATACGTCAAACGATCAGTTTGGTCCTCCGATTTTCGAATATCTAACTTGTTTTTGTATGTTCGAAGCATTTTGGGATGAGGAGCCAAAAAACGTCTTTTCTGCCCTAAAGTTGCCCCAAGAAGTCGTACAACCTAGCCCCGCCTCTGATCCACAGACCACTAGTGCCATCTCTTGTCAGCCGAACAAACCGCAGAAGTAAATAATGTCACGTGACCTTTGCACACGCTACAATTACTACGCAGTTGTAGTGGGGGAAGCGGGGCGGAGGCGTGGAGAGGGACGCGATCGGTCGGCTGGGGTCAGGTCGCCGAGGTCAGAGGTCATCCGCCGGAGGGTGTTTGGGCGGTTGGGCCGTGTGGGCTGGGGCCTGCGGAGTGGGGAGCGCCTGGACCTGTCTGGAAACAAGTTCTACAGCGCTGTGGCAGTCGAGAATATTGTGAGAAAAGAGAGAGAGAAAGAGAGAGAGAGGAGAGAGAGGGAGAGGGAGAGGGAGGGAGGGAGAGGGAGAGAGGGAGAGGGAGAGAGGGAGAGGGAGAGAGGGAGGGAGAGGGAGAGAGAAGGAGAAAGGGAGAGAGATAGAGGGGGAATGAGAGAGAGAGAGAGAGAGGGAGAGAAAGGGAGAGAGAAGGAGAAAGGGAGAGAGATAGAGAGAGAGAGAGAGAGAGAGAGAGAGAGAGAGAGAGAGAGAGAGAGAGAGAGAGAGAGAGAGAGAGAGAGAGAGAGAGAGAGAGAGAGAGAGAGAAAGAAAGAAGAAAGACTGGAGGGAAGGGATAAGGACGGGAGGAGAGAAAACAGAGACAGAAAAGGAAAACCAGGGAGGGTAAAATGAGAGAGGGTAATGGGTAAATCAGTGAGGGGGAGCGAGAGAGAAAATATTTAAATGTGTCAGCTTGTTTCGTATGTAAAATGTAAATTTGCTTTCCATCATTTCAGCTTCGGATTGGAAATTAAATCTTAGCATTCTTATGATAAACAAACGCTGACGGGATGGGGACGTTTTTATGGTCGTCGTTGGCAGCTCTGCACTAATGGGGATGATGTTGAGGGTTTCGCAAATATTTCATAAAAGAGATGCTATTTTTTGCATCACCTATTAAACATTTTTTTTTTTACGTTTGCTATGAAAATGTTAGGCCCAGGGCCAGTTCCTTCAAGATCAGCTCCACGACTCCACAGCTTACAACAGGAGCTAGCTAACATAACAATTCACCCGAGCCGTGCTGATGGCATGAACTTTCCGTCGAGTGCTTTCACGCCCCTCCGTCTAACTCAGCTCCTGGGCCACGTTGCGACACGCGGTAAGCGGCAATCGAAAGAGCGTCAAAAATAAGAAGGAAAACGCTCGGTGATTTTAAGGTCAGGGCAAAGGTCAGGTCACCAGAGTTCATCAAAGGTCAAATTTTGTCGATTTCAACGATTTTAAACACCCGACGACTAACTCTGGAACCAATAGAGCTACAGCGCCGTGGAAAAGCGCATTCGATAGCTCTTTTAACGCTCTTTCGCCAACATATCCTCAAATTTGACCTCAGATCAACGGTTTAGCCCCCAGAGGTCACCGCTCTGATTGACTTCAAATTTGACCTCAGATCAACGGTTTAGTCCCCGTGTTTTCACCGCTCTAGCACGTCTCTGTCAAATCAAAAGTTATAGTAAAAAAAAAACTACTGAAGACCTTTCATGACCTGAGATGACCTCATGGGCACTCAAAGGGGGCACAGGAGCAATTTCCCGATTCAGAGTGTCATGTTTACATTACATATGAACCGATGTTTGAGAGGGTGTAGAACGACATTCGGCCAAAAGAGGCTCATTTCAATTTTCTCCCATTGATTTATATGGAGCAGTCGTAAAATTGAACTGACCTTAGGTCACAACTCACAGATATAGAAAAAAATCCGAGATACCCATTTTATACATACTGTTACCCTAAGCAAGTACTGAAAGTTTAAAAGTGATCGCTCAGTCGGTGTAGCCACAGCGAGCTTTCTAACTTTTTCTGAGGTAAGGTCACTTAACGGTACCTGGTGACCTGACCTTGAATGACCGGGATCTGAAATTTTCATAGCATGTGCGAAAAAGATGTCGGAGCGGGTGTATCTAGAACAGCGGCGCTACGCGTCGCCGTTTTTTAGATATTCGCGAAAAACCTAGGGGGGGGGGCGTAAAAACTCCCCCCAGGACGGCGCGGATCAAACGGCCCCTGAGACCTCGGGATGGTGCCCCTGAGACCTCGGGATGGTGCCCCTGAGACCTTGGGATGGTGCCCCTGAGACTTCGAGATGGTGCCCCCTCAGACCCGGGGAGAATGCTCCTTCAGACCTCGGATTTCGGAAAAGTGCCGCTGGAAACTTGGAATGGTGCCCCCGGAGACTTCGAGATGGTGCCCCCAGACCTCGCGATGGTGCCGCCGGAGACCTCGGGATGGTGCCCCGGACCATCAATATGGTGCCCTCTCCGACCTTGGGATGGTGCTCGCGGAGAACTCGGGGTAGTGCCAGCTGAGAACTCGAGATGGTGCCCCGCGGACCTCGGGATGGAAATAAATGGACAATATTAAACTAAAAACTAAAAAACTAAAATTAACTAAAAAACCCCAGGCGAGGGACAGAAATGGGCCTCCGGGAGACCCCGAAAACGGTACCCTATTCCGATAGACCTGGATGGTGCCCCCTTAGGAGACCTCTGGGTTAAAGCTCCCGTCGGTGACCTCCGTGATGAATTTAAAAAAAAAAACTCCGTGATGGGCCCCGGGAGACCCAAGGGGGGGGGGAGAATGGCCCCATGCCCCCCCCCTCTGGATCCGCCACTGAAATGATCTGACCCAAGACCTTACCTAAAAACGACCAAAAGCCTTCCTTCATTGTCCGAGAACCGCTGACAGTTGATAGCTCAATGACACTAGAGCCGTGCATAAGGAGGCGTGAAAACACTCTCCTCATCTCGATCTATTACGAGAGGACCATGTCAGGGCGTGAGAAAGGTGTTCTCAAAATAGATGACACTGTATGAATGAGTAAATAATTCGCGCCCCGTTGTGTTATTGGCGGACCCTACCACCTGATGGGGTGGTGCAGCCGTTTCGCCCCCCACCTGAGATCTCGGAAAGTTTCCGACCGATTTTGAAAATTCGAAGAACGTTTGATAGCCCCACCAGGGAACTACCTTGTTACCAGGTTTCGTTGACCTAGGTGCAACCCATGATGTCACAGGTCAGGTCAAATGTTGCATTTTTTCACCAATTTAGTCTAAGGAATGCGTTAAAGTCAGTTAAAACCCGGCGGCCGCTGGGCCTCCGCGCCACCCGCCGGCCGCTGGGGGGGGGGGGGCATATAGTTGCCCCCCCCCTTTACTTCTGCGACGATATCGTCGCAACGCGAAGAGATAGAGAAGCGAAACTTTGCACACATCTTCCTGAATACCTAGCCGAGGTTGTGTCCAAATTTGGTGTCGATCCCATTTGAAATGACGTCACAGTGACGTCATAAGTGAAATTATAGATTTGCGACTCTCATATTCCTCACGATACATCAGATATATGGGACCGAATATAAAGGGTCAATTATTGGTCAGAAACTAGATGGAAGTGTAGTTAGATGTTTTAGGATGACAGCAGGTGCTGTCTAGTTCATTTACAGTTGAGTTTCATGCTCAGCGTCATCAGAAACGGTCCATATCGGAAAACGACAAAACCTTATGACGTCACTGTGACGTCATCTTAGGTACTACAACCACCAAACTTTCCTCAAACATTGCCTAGGTATTCATTTGAAGCTATGCCAAGTTTCACGTTCGTAGCTCATCAGGTTTCGGAGATATTTCACAAAACGTAAAGGGGGGGGGCAACTTTATGCCCCCCCCCCCCAGCGGCTCGTGGGTTAACACATCAAATAAAAGGCATGTTATCGAAAAACCGATGGAGCGTGGTTGCCCAATACATATGTTGCCTAAAGAGGTCACTGATGCCAGGTCAGGTCACAGAGGTCAGGTCACTAAGGGTCACAATATGAACCCAACTATGCTAATTGCTAGGGTCACGTGATACATGTTTTATGGTCAATTTTACATTTAAAATTCAATGGTGTGGGCTAGACGGCCATTTGGGCCGGTTTAGATTGCGTTCTGGTGGAGGTCAGGTCAAGGTCAGGTCAAAAAAGGCTAAATTTCAGAGTTTATATTTTGCATAAAAGGGGTATCTATTCGATGCAGCTCATCACGGGAAATCCAATGGTGGTCTTTGGCTTGCTCTGTGTGTTCTGTGACGGCTAAAAATTGAGTTTGAAAATTTTACGTAATACATTTTGAGTAGTGTTTTTTGCCATAACTTTGCTAAAAATGGAGCTATCGAGTTTAAGTTTGGCATATCTAGAGCAGATAGTTCTATAACATACATATATTCCAGCTTTAATTTTGAATGTTGTTGGTATTTTCGGGGTGTTATACTTCTATAGTTTTGATGGTCGAACTAAATTTTTGTTAAGAAATCAGAGTTATCAGTTTTGTGGTGCTGTTTATTTTACATCTTTTTTATCTTGAATATTTTTTTGTTATCTTCAAAACTGTAAGCGTGACAGCTCTTCCCGCTAAACCTTTTATTGGGTCGAAAATGACAGAACATGACGTCACTCTGACGTCATTTGTGACTAACCTTTTATAAGAGCTCTGGAAAAATTTGGTCACAAGGTGTAAAAATGATGCCCGGAGGGGTCTTGAAAGTTTGGTGACGACCTACGCTATACTTTAGGAGATATCGACTGAAAAGGAGAGGGGGCTGTTTCGCGCCCCTCTCCCCCCCAACGGGGCTCGAGGCTTTCAGTTGTTGCTCTCACATAACTCTTGGTTATATTACAACGTAGTGGAATTGCAAGTGGCAATATAAGCTTCCTGCCAGCGCCGGACCCGAGTTTAAACATGCAGGCTGAATTTTAACATTTGACTTTAAAAAAATTTTACCGTTGAGCTTTTTAGAAGTTGTATGAACTGTTCAGCTCCTTTTTTGGTCCATCACAGCGGGCTTGTGTGTCATTTGTCAATCAAAATCGAATTAAAAACTTTTTATTGGTCTGGTTATCTCGCCAAATTCTTAACTGAATCGTTTAGAAGCTTTTGATTGGGCACTGCCCACGTTGTCTGTCAAACTTTTTGTGTCAACGAGAAGAGGCTGCTGACATCGTTTGTCGCGGTTAGATAATACCAATCCACGTCCCAGTGTGGCTGCTCGATCGCACTTTCCCTGGCCCACCTCTCCCACCAGGCTAGGTTTTGCCCGGCACAGCCCGCACAGCCGTCGCCTCAGTGCCTCGGGCGGTGACCCGTTCAAAGGGGCTCACAATTCGTATGGTGCCGTGGCTCTCAAACCAACACAGAACGGTGAAACGCACAGGCTAACCTTCCATATAAGGCGAACGGCTGATTCTGGCGCCGGGGCTTCATTCATGCTAAGGCGCCCAATCACAGCGCCGCATTTCAGTTAGTGTCGGGCGCAAAAGCTGCTATGCTCCGCCCCTCCATCACGTGACCCTGCCCTCACGTGGCCTCAGTCACGTGGTGTTTCCACTTCTTGGCGCATGGCGGCGCTAGTCTCGCAAGGGCGGTGGTAGCTTGCTCCCCCGCCGTCCGGGGGTGATGGGTAGCAAGTGCTGGTGACTGTACCTGGCAGCGGCGTGCCTTGAAAGACGGCCCCGGTCGTCGCGACGCAGCCGAAGTGCCGCAATTTTCCTTCTCACGCCATAAGAACAAGTGTGACCCAAAACTACCCCCATAAATGTTTCTTATGAATGTTTCTTTTGTCTTTTACTCACCTTTTATCTTTTACCTTTGACGTGACTCATGAAAAGCCTTATATACAATGAGGATGCTGTTGAATACATGATACTGATACTGATAGCAGGGGGTTGGGACAAGCACTCAAAGGATTTCAAGTTTTGTAATTAAGTTATATAAGTTTCATATTGAAATTGAAAGACTGTATTTTTTGCTTATAAAATACAAATTTTCGTTTGTAGAATATATTCCTTAAAGGCGAAATTCTCCAGATAAGAAATGTCCGTGACGTCACCAGGGCTTTACTCAAAACACCCGACCTACCTGTTTCTTTTAGGTATCTTGGCAATAACCGCAGCTGTGGCTTGCGAGGCCATGTACCGGGTGTCCCAAAAGTAAGGTCATGATTTAAAACTTAAATATCTCGAGAAGTAAGAGTCCGAATCACGTCCAATTTTAACACGTGCAAGGTACATCCATAAAATTATTTTCTTGCATGCTTAAACCATTTTTGATCATAACTACACCGAGCAGTAGGCATAAAACTGAGAAGGTCGAAATTCAACTCTTAGAGAGGGTCCGTCATTAAAACAAAGGGTAAATACCGCCCAGTTTTCGGCCCTAAGCAGACCCTATCAGCTCGCCCTATCTCTGAACTCATGCATAGTTTCGCCTCAACCGGTAAAACGTCAGAAAAAAGGTATAATGTACGCACAGGGCATGTATACTTAGCCACCTGTGCTTCGAGGTCCTGAGGACGACAGCGGGAATCGGGTGACAATAAATCAAGAGAGGTGGCCGAGAGTCCTCCCAGTGGTTCTTCCGCTCGTCGCAACGCAGCTGTGCCGACACCATCAGCCAGCAGTGGTTTCAGCAGGATGGAGACTATGCTTGCACCGTCCTGAAGATCATGCATTGTCTCCGAGAGTGGATGTGAGATCCCGTAATTTTCAGTCAGGGCAACGCCATTGAATGGCCTCCGCGGTCACCTGACGTTACACCTTCATATTTTTATTCTCTGGATACACAACGGAAAGATTGTCTTTTAGGACAACCCAACGAGCCGGGAAGAACTAAAGGATCAAGGCCCTAAATACAAGGTTGCACGGACTTATTTCTACTAAACCTACCAGAATATAGTTTCACGGTTGATTATTTAAATAATTATTCAATCAAAATTTCTTTATTATTATCTCGTAATCATTTATAAGCAATTTTATAAATCAACTTTCAATTTGCTTGCCTTTTACTAGCAAAATAACTTTTCTAGTATTGGGTCAACATAGTGGTGTAGCAGTAGGAACCACATCTGGCAAAACCCCAATGCCTACATACAGCAGAAAAGCAGCCACCAGGTGTCGCCACAGTCGCCACTTGGTCGCCACACAGATGTCGCGCGCGTCGCCAATCGCCACACTACCGATTTCCATAAGGACGCATATGTACGGATATGTATCGGAAAGTCGCCCTTAAGGATTTCGCTTACATCCTTTGCTTATGAGGTCGGTGGTTGGAAATTGGGAGGGGCTCAGCTATTTTCGACCACAGATATGCCTTTATCACATGATGAGGAACATGCTGATAAGCGTTTTATGCGTCATAACAGCACAAAAGTATTTTTAATCATTTTTCAAAAATAGCCGTTCTGCCGTATCTTTCAGTGCAAGGTGCCGTCGGTCATCCCCGACGTGACGTCACGCAGGGACTTTGCCAGATTTTCCTACTAGACTTCGACACCCCCTGATCCCTTCGAGCAAACATAGGCGGCATCTCACCAGAGAATCGCTCCAGAATAGTGGAGGAAGTCAAACGTAGTCTATTCATGCACGCGGCCCGAAATGGTAGCCATGTAGAAAAGCAGCAAATGTGGGGCTACGAGCCAATGTATTGACTCATATGTATGTCAGAATAAAATTTTATAAAATGCTCTTTCATATGATGTCCTATTTATATCTATCCATCGCGTATTTTTGGCAGTGTGGCCAAAACAAATGATGACCTTACTTTTGGGACACCCGGTATATGGCACAAAAGCGATCCTGATGCGGCCAGGCGTCAACATGGTGGCAACGCAGGATGGAGTGAGCCGACACGCCCTTAAAATCCTGGCAGACGACATTGACGTGAAGTATATCAGAGTGGAGCGAGAACCGGGTGAGGTCCTCACTCCTCACGAAAACGGCTGCCTTCGACCCGAGCCGGACGGCCTACATACTTTTGAATTCGGCCTTCCGTGCTAATTATCCAACTGGGATCGCTCTCCCACAGCCTCGATCGAGACTAGTATCTATGACCGTGGATCGAGACAGTGTCGAAGACGTCTGCGCGGACCTGGTTCCATACCTAGCTCCACACACATTCCCTGATAAACTTGAGCAACAGCAAAGCAACAATAGTCGTCGCGAAACGAAGAGTAGACACTTTCACAGCCGCCGTGTGCAGACTGCAGAGTTACTGCGGAGCAAGAGTGGAAACGCGTCTATACGCTTGGAGTGGCAAGGGTGAATGGTATCGTGCTGTGGCACTGTTCATTGAACGTACGTGTGGTACGGGATCTCGTTAAAGAGTCACTTGTTACATTGTTTTCAGTAGCATTTTTTCATTTGCTGTCTCGCAGGTTTCGGACGGGATGCAACCTATGCATGGCCTACTGCAAGCTACACTGCTGGAACGGGCGACGCCACGACAGTCATTTTCTAAACTTTATTGGTAGGGGTCTAAAAATCCGCGACATTGTAAGGTTTCTAAGTCACGTCAAGATTGGTTGAACATACCTACATGAGTATTCTCATGTCCAGGGCTGCGGAGTCGGAGTCGGAGTCGGAGTCGACAGTTGTGACCGGAGTCGGAGTCGGAGTCGGAGTCGATTTTAGAAACCCGAGCCGGAGTCGGAGTCGGAGTCACCGAAAATCTGTCGACTCCGCAGCCCTGCTAGGTCTGCGGAGTCGGAGTCGGGAGTTGGAGTCGGTCGGAGTCGACAATTCTGCCCGGAGTCGGAGTCGGAGTCGGAGCTGGTTTTTGAAAGCCGGAGTCGGGGTCGGAGTCGGAGTCGCCGAAAATCCATCGACTCCGCAGCCCTGCTCAGTGCTCATGTCATTCTGTAAGTTGTATTTCCCAGTAAAAGATCCTTTTGCACCGGGGCCAAGCGGAGGGAGTTGCGAAGTTAGTAGTTACGACCTTTTAGGACCGTGCCAGGCCCTACAAAGGAGGCATACTCATTAGGCCCAAGCAGGGTTTATCGTAAAGTTACTAGTAGGGGAAGCGGGGGTAACACCGCCCCCCTAAGCTTTTCGCCAAAATGAGAGAATATGTGTGAAGTCTCTTGGTAGTTATTGTCTTGGTTACAATATTTAAACATTTTCTCACGTGTTTTAGGTACTTTTTTTGCATGCTCCTAAAAGGTTTTCATGTATCACGACTTTTAAAAATACCTTGCATATTTGCCGCCTACAAATTGTGTGGGTAACCCCGCCACCGGTGTTGATGTTAACCCAACCCATTCCTACGAAAGCTTCTTCTAATTGTTCAGAGATCGCGTGCGATGAGTTTCCTGTCGGTAAGTGGTAATTTTCGCAAATAATCGGTAATGGACACCTAAATAGGTATAGGTTCATCAGCTGTTTGCCAGTTTTATACAGCTGGCAAGTGCTTGGTCGGGATGCATGAAAAAATATAAAGTAAAAAAATCAAATAAGCTACTTATTCCCGACTTAGGAACATCTACGAACATAAAAAAGCGTGTCTTTGGAGTTTCATCACTTATCACGCTACGAACAGGAAACACCGCAACCTCAATCGGGGTAACACCGCCACGGGGTGGCGGTGTTCCCCAATAAGTGATCACAAGCAAAAATCGCCAGCGGCAAGAATGTACTACACGGTTCAAGCAAACCTATCTTACTGGACAAAGCCGATCAGTTATTTTTCGATGTAATCAAGTAAATCAAAATGAGTCTTCTTAAAGACATTCAAAAGTGCTCCCAACTCATCGAATTTTTATAAGAGAATGTGCATTTTTCTTTAAATGCCCACATTAAGCTTCGATTACACGGAATCACCGGAACACAAATCAGAAGACGCTTACCTTCGTGCGGTTAATAGGAAATAACGGATTTTTACACTTCACATTTCATACTTTCGCCGCCAGATGGGGTGGCGGTGTTTCCCACAGTGGCGGTGTTCCCCCCGCTTCCCCTACGAAGGGCCTGCTGACGGCTGTAATGCAATCGTAATTCCTATGGAAAATGACCAATTTTTAGGGCTCTCCCAAATACCTATGCTGCCAAATCCGTCAATGAATTAACTGTCTCTAGAAATCCAAACATGAAACTTTATTGACGTTTAGGTATGTTTAACCCTCGCCCGCACATGGGGGGGGTGGTTGCCACCCCCCCCCAGGCAGTCTTTCTGCTCTGCACTCAACATTTTTAAAGCTAGAAGGCTGATTTTTCGTATAGCTGCTCGTCTATCCTTTCTTGATGTCCACTGAAAATTTCAAGTTTCTGTGATTTTTGGTTTCGGAGATATGACCTTGTTTTTCAGGTCATGTCATGACCCAAATGGCCAATTCTCAACATCTTGCGTTTGCCATGGGCCTTGTGAGCTTTTGACACCCTGATTTCGGCCTTTTTTGCCAGTCTTACCTCCCACCTATCATGGAACATGTTGTCCGACGATGTACAGGGGTCAAGGTCAGGGTCAAGGTCAACCTAGGTCATCTAAGATTATTGCGTTTTAGGCAAGCTGAATTTACTTTTTGTGAAGTTTTTTGACTGCATTTTTGGTAAAAGCTTCTCAGATCATGATTTCATGTGATATGGACCAAAAACAATCGGTGCACACATCAGTATACACACAGACACACACAGACATACAAACACATATAATTGACCTTGACCTAACTTGACCTGAAATGACCTCAGCAGCAAAATTCTGGTCGGATAGTGTGACAAAGAGGTTCTAGCTGGCTTGGCACCAGAAAACAGCATCGTCATCGGTATTTGATAAGCTGCGCACTTGATATCCAACGGTGACCCAAAACAGCAACATTTTTTAGTTTGACCTGACCTGGAAGGTCAATGACTGACCTGAGAAGGTAAAACTGGGTATCATTGGATTCGTCTCTTCCCAAAGAATCTTTTTGGTCTTTACTGCTAAGCTCTATCTCCAACAGGAACGAAATGGCGCGGGGGGGGGGGTGGCAACCACCCCCCCCCCCCCATGTGCGTTCTAGGATGGAAAAATGGCATGTGCGGGCGAGGGTTAACGGCCTAGACACTTTAAGTATAATCAGAGCACCGTACTAGCTAACTTTTCTCTCATTGATGCCATTACGAATCCCTAGTCGGCGCACGAATAAACGGTTGTCGATTCTGAACCACCAGTCGGGCGTTTCGGAACCGCCGCCCAATAAGCACGGTGCACGCCGCAATGCGGCGACGTCACTAGACGTATACTTGACACGTTACAGAGATAGGGATAAGGCAGCCCTGGGGAACCGTATAGAGATTCACTTATAACGTCGTAGGTCAGTGACCCGACCTGACATGAAAATTAGATTGGTGTCAACAACGGGCTGGAATCAAAGGCAATGTGTGCCTTCTTCAGCTTTTATCACCAATGCGTTCTGAGCGACCGCGAAAAACCGGTTCTCCCCCTCGGCTGACGGGGGGGGGCTAAAATTTCGAAATAATTGTTTGGGCTCCGATGTCAAAATTTTTGATGGGGCTCAGGCCATACCAGACCCGCATAGGACGACATCCATGACCATCACTGTGAAATAAAGCTGCCAGAACTACCGCTAGGTGGCCATGCGGCGCCGCTCGATCTCCACATCTCTGCAGTGGGTCATCCTGAACGCTGAACAGTTGCGGTACATCTGCAATCTGCATATACGTTATAAGCGTGAGCCAGCAAACCTTTTAACCCGGTGGCCGCTGGTCCTCCGCGCCACCCGCCGGCCGCTGGGGGGGGGGGCATATAGTTGCCCCTTACTTCAGCGACGATATCGTCGCAACGCGAAGAGATAGAGAAGCGAAACTTTGCACACGCCTTCCTGAATACCTAACCAAGGTTGTGTCCAAATTTGGTGTCGATCTCATTTGAAATGACGTCACAGTGACCAGTTGCGGCGGAACACCTTCAATTAAGGGGGGGGGGGGCACTGCCGACTTTTGGTCCCATTCTTTCCATGGACAATGCAACGCCCATAGGGCTAATGTTAAAATGCCAAAAGCAAAGGGGGCATGGTGCCCCGGTGCCCTCCCCGTTCCGCCGCCTATGACAGTGACGTCAGAAGTCAAATTATAGATTTGAGACTCAGTTTCCTCACGATTGATATTCGATATGAGACCGAATATAAATGACCGATTGTTGGTCAGAAACTAACTGGAAGTGTAGGCACTTAGATGTTTTAGGCTAACAGCAAGTGCTGTCTAGTGTCTAGTTCATTTACAGTTGAGTTACATGCTCAGCGACATCAGGAACGATCGATATCGGAAAACGACAAAACTTTATAACGTCACTGTGACGTCATCTTAATTTAGTGCTACAACCACCAAACTGTCCTCAAACTTTGCCTAGGTATTCTTTTGAAGCTATGCCAAGTTTCACGTTCGTAGCTCATCAGGTTTGACGTAATCAATTTTGAAGTTTTTTTGCCATAACTTAGCCAAAAAAGGGGTAGGTATCGATCTCAAATTTGGTATGCCGATGGAAAACGGTGAGGACTATTACACATATCCAATTTTCTGAAACTCGGATTTTTGGGGCGAATACCAAATATTTAAAAAAATCGAGATAGTAGTTTTCTAGCCCTGGTAAATCCACAGCTATTATGTTTCAAACATTTTTCTGTATCTTTAAAGCTGCAGGCCTGACACTTCTTCCCGCGAAACCTTTCTTAGGTTAAAAATGACAGAGCATGACGTCATTCTGGCGTCATTAGCAGCCAACCTATCATAAGCTTTAGGAAATTTTTGATCACAATGTGTAAAGTCGATACCGGAAAGGTCCTGAAAGTTTGGTGACGATATCTGCAGTATTTAGGAGACATCTACGGAAAAGGACAGGGGGAGCCGTTTCGCCCCCCCCCCCTACGGGGCGCGGGTTTTAAAACTATGATAGCAGGTACACGTTATGCAGTGATCGTGCTCGTGACACGTTATTTTGATATTGTATTTTTTATAGCTACCGGCAAGGCGACATCCTGTATACCCATACCCAGGTAGGTCACTCCCAAGAAAAAAGTGAGATATCTATAATTAGTAGGTATCCGAGACTCTCACCTGGGAAAGGCGATGTTGTTAAAGGGACCCTCCCGGCTCCCACCTTCAAAAAAGTTAATGAATTGGCATGAAAGTGATGTCGCTCGGTTCGGAAAGAGCGAAAACGAATACCTATCTGCCAAATTTCATCGAAAAATGTTCACCGGTTTTCAAGATATTAGACTTTTACTTTTGTTTACTTTTTGGGATCTCCGCTGTTCCTAGCGAATTTATTTGAAAGTGCGGCATGTGTTGCGCGCAAAGCAGCATATAGGGGAGAGTGGGGCAATGGCGGACGGTGGGTAATGCCGGCCACCCATCTCTAATGAGTACTTTGTCCATCACTAATCAGCTGATGTTGTTTACATTTCAGTTGAGCGCCATTCTAGCACGTGGTGCAAGTTTGTCACGGTAGCTCCATTATTTTCATTTTTATAGCGTTAAATGTGTTTTTCGTATCTGATTTTTAATTTTTGTTGCATCTATTTGCTGACTGTGAAATGTGTTAGCGCATTTTCAGAAGTGCTGCTTTACAATGACCTTCAATTAAGCCTTTCTTAGGCGACTGCTGGATGTGAGGCGTTTGCGGCGCAATGCCTTTGACTGCTGCCTGCTTTCTTAAAATAAAGCTGACCTCGGGGTAATACCGGACACGTGTCCGGAATGACTCAACGCGGTTTTGTTTGCGACTTCTGTCGTTAAAGCTCAACGTTTCGGGTTGCTGTGTTTACGGCTGTGTTAGTTTGCTTGCTGTTTACGGTTGTGTTAGTTTGCTGCTCTGTTGGCGCCGCGCTGTTGTGTTGCAGCGAGTGCAGTGTTGTGTTGCAGTGCAGTGTACTGTTAACTGCTGAATACAGTTGTCGTTTCTTAATCCTCACTTAAATTTCCATCGAAAGAACGGTTTAAGGATGAATACCAGTGACGATATTTCGACTTTTGTGCTATTGCACTTAGTGGCCGGCATTACCCCTCGCTTTTTTGCACCTCCATTTTTCACCACATTTTCGCGTAGGCTCTGAATCTGTCATCAGTGATCTGAGGTACTAAAACTGGGTGCTATCTGAAAGCCTATTCCTTTGGCTATAACCACAGTCAAAATCACCATAAAATAGCTTCAAATAGCTAAGCTATTGAGCAAAATGCTTATGGTGTCGCCATTGCCCCACTCTCCCCTACCACCGCGTGCTACCAAACGTTTTAGTAAAAGATTTAAAAATAGTTAGATCTCCGCTGACGTCACAAATTCTAAGGGGGCATTCCAATGCATTAGCCCCTTAGAATCCGAAAACTGCAAGCTTGAAATTCCATATCTTCGAATTAAAGCATTTTTCGAAGTTGTGAGTGCCCAAACCGGTATTTTCAGGTCATGGCCACCAATCTGGCTATCTCAGCTCAAAACTAATGTTAAGGTGGGATGGTCACTTTAAAAATTAAAGTGACCTTAACAATAGTTTTGAGTTGAGATCTCGTCAACCTCGGCAAACGATCTCGGCCCGACGTCGGCTCGACGTCGGCTGGACTTCGGCTGGACGTCGGAACTTGCGGGCATATCCGACGTCCAGCCGATGTCGGGCCGAGGTTGAACCGACGTTGCGCCGACGTCGGGCCGAGCCTCGGCCCGACGTCGGGCCGACGTCGTCATGTTTACTGGGTAGAAACACCAAATTTGGTAGGTAGGTGGGCCCCCTGGAGTTCTCGCCCCTGTGCAAATTTGGTTGATCTAGGTCAATATTTAGGGGGGTTTTGGGGGGTATAAATGTAAAAATTTCGCTAAAAACAGGTCAAAAGTTTTTCGCTTATAACTTTTGATCTAATTAAGATAGAGCAAAAAGAAAAGCACCAGTGAACTCAGCACGTCAAGGCGCGTCGAATGATATAGTTTTTAGATTGTTTAAGTGTACTTAAAGTTTTTTCTTAAATTTCAAGTCAACTTAAATTATTAAGTTAAGTTCAAGTTAACCAAATTGCATCATATCGCATATCATTCGATTCGTCTGATCACCAGGGACACAATGATACCATGTTTTAAGCTCTAGCGTCATTATGTGCCAAGTTATTGGCAAAAACGTCATTTGACCTCAGTTGACCTCATTTGACCTGACCCATGGATAAGTACACCAAACAAAGAAGCACCAAGTGACCTGCTGTTAAGTACTGTGGTTTCAAAGCACAAAAGTGATAGAACGAAGCGGATATCTCCAGTATTTTCCGAATTTAGTATTTTCCCATAGGCTTAACATTACAACGTATTGACCTCTAACTGACCTCAGGTCAGTGACCTCAAAAAACCCGAACTATATGCTATACAACTCAGTGAACATAGCACATCCTGAAAGTTTGAAGGAAATCAGTCCAAAACTGTGAGTTGGACAGGTGCAAAAAGAAAATTGAAATTTGACCATGACCTTGTACCGCTTTTTCTTACCTGGTGACCTGACCCAAGGTCACCCGGACCTGAAATTTTCAGGTCATATGTAAAAAGGTTGCCCCATAGGCTGTGCCAAATTTGGCGGCGCTGCGCCCCGCCGTTTTTACGCTATCTTCGAAAAACCTTAGGGGGGGTCGCATCGACCCCCCCCTGCCAGGGCGAGGGTTAATGATGACGGTCCTAACCAAAATACTTATGCTCAACAAGTTCGGGAAAGTGACGAAAATGCGCACGATATTTGATTATATTTAACCCCCTCGGCCGAGGGTCCATTCCGAGGGTAAAGGGCCTTGGGC
Organism: Amphibalanus amphitrite; assembly: GCF_019059575.1. NCBI lineage: Eukaryota > Metazoa > Arthropoda > Thecostraca > Balanomorpha > Balanidae > Amphibalanus > Amphibalanus amphitrite. The sequence continues at coordinate 89,861 of NW_024883246.1, forward strand.
CAAGGGGGAAGGGGGTGCCCGTCCTTTTTTGGTATGTACATGATGATGTATAGGTAGGCTACAGCAGGTAATAAACGATTATTGGTATTTCGGACACGCTTCTTGCAGACTGCAGGTCAACATATGTAGAGCAGTGTTCTCTCGCGGGTCGTTCTACGGCAAACTAAGGCTGGAACAGCTTTGGACGAAGACACAAAAACCCCGCCGAGTTGTTTTGCCACTGACACCGTTTCCGTCATTCTAAGACTTACCGGTAGTGGATGACGGCAAAAAGCACCTGTTTCGGCGGCGCGGCTGCCGCTGATGGGTTGGGCGTCCTTCGCCGGTGTATCGACCGATACCGGTGCCGGATGGGAGCGGGATCAGTAGCGCTGGCCTGGATCTGATGGGCCGGGTCTGGGTCGTGCGGTGACTCCGGTCACATGTCCGGTCACAGCAGCGTCCAGCTCGCGCTAGTTCCGGATCGGGGGCGGACTGGTGTCCGGCTGGTTAACGAGATACCCAAGGAGATACCTATCGGCCGCGCGAATACTAGTCTGACCTCACTTATACAATGTTGATACTCCTTACCCGTTTTGTCTATGCGTTTTCTGCGTGTTTTTTTTTTTTTGCGAGTTTGTGTGATTTGCCTAATATCGTTCAAGAAAAAAGTTATTACCAATAAAACTTATTTAATATTGATATAAAAGTTAATAAAACATTTATAAGTGATTAAAACTTTATATGAAAAAAACGTAATGTCGTTTCTTTCTAGAACGATATTACGCGTATCCCGCAAACTCGCAAAAAAACGCACGCAGAAAACGCATAGCGTAGCCAGGCCTTTACATCTATAGAGTGTAGTTCTATAGCCTACGGTGTTCTATACAAGGAGCTCTATAGCCTTGTTACACATATTGCAGGCATGTTAGCACTTAGCAGTGGACATATTTGAAAAGTGAAACAAAAACAACTATGACACTGAGTATACCATTTAAGCATGAATCTCAAACAAATCTCAGGTGATCATATACGGAAAAAGACCGATTTAATGTGGCCTTCGTTGACTAGAAAACGCAGAAAGACTCCCAATTATTCTGCCATGCAACGTCCTTGTGCTATGTTAAATTTCAAAATTATTGGTCGGGCTCAGGCCCCACAAAGCCTATTAAGGAACGTATGAAACGACACCAACGGGCTGGACGATTAACTGAGCTCATGGTAGCAGCATGTAGCAGAAATGCTTTTAGATTTAGCATCGAAACGGTATGGTTACACTCGCACACTGGTCACTTAGATCTTTTTGGCTGGTGACCAGTGAACTGAGCGCTCATGTTCAATCGCTGTATTCAGCATAGGAGTGTTAATCGTACAACAGACCTCTACTCTCGATTTCATGGAAAACAAGCTATCAATGACAATATTCATGTATATTTGCGCCATTTACCAATACGAACAGAATGTGCGAGCTTGTCGCCCAGCACATGCAGTAGTCGCTTAGGATGTAGTAGATATTCCAGTACCACACATCAGACATCGTGGAGTTATATGTTACAGCACAAAAAATAAATGTTTTCAATGGAATATATAGATTAATAGAAAATAGGAATTCTACTTTATCATCACAACTGCACCGGGCATCGAACCCGAGTCTCTAAATCGCTCACACCAAAACCGTGGGCCCGTGGATCAAGTACCTGCTGACTAACACTGACTCTTCATTTCAGCGATACCTTCCCACGACCCTGTAACTGAACGAGTACCGGTCTTGGGAGCAACACAGCGTAGCCAAAATCACTACACTGCGATGTCAAAGAAGTCCCGCTCAGCCAAGTCTTCCCACTCGATCCACCGAGGAGATCCTCAGTGGCGGCAGGCGCGTCCCAGGACGGCTGTGATGCCACAGACGAGGACACAGCCCATGGTGACGACAGGGTACATCCAGCTGATGTCACGGCTCGCCCCGGACACGGACCGTCCGCCCTGCCGTCACAGATAATTACGTGTCAGACGAGTGGTTCATCAAGTACAGTGTAGGTATAGGTCACACGCAAAGGTTAAGAGTTCCGTTGAAACGTCTGGCCAACAGATCATTAGGTGTAGGTAAGTATTATTTTTGTATCTTGAATGAGACAATGACAAGCTCGATGGTTTGCATAACACCGTAACAGGGAATTTCGATCGTAATCCATCGATTCGCCCGTCCGCTGCCCCTCCCAAGCCCCCCGAGGACAAGTGCATGAACCAGAACGCGTCGTCGTCACGGAAGAGCCGCGTGGCCCTGTGACCGAGCTGTCGGTGGCGTTTTTACTGGGCGACCCGTGCTGTCACGTTGGTTGGCACCAAGGAACATGGGGACGGGACAGGGCGAGGAACAAGGTCGCCTGTTGTCCCGATGACACATAAAGCTCGCTGTTGGCATCGACACTGTGTGAAAATGATTGGCTCGCGGGCTGACTTTTTGCAGTGCGGCAACACAGATTTTGACCAAAACGGTGTTTTGGTCAATTGGATTGTGCGGAAATACAAAAATGACATCGCCGCGGAAGTCTAAGGTAAACTGAAGAAAATATATTTGATATAATTTCGTTGTCAAAACGACTGAACACAGACCCAGGATGTATGAGGGTAATATTTCGGCAGGCCAGCGCCAGTTTGCGGTGCAACTCACCACGAGTTTGCTGAGCTGGAGGTGGTCCGCGATGCGGCGCAGGTCCTTTCCGACCTGGCGCAGCGTGTCGGTGACGGAGATCTTCCTGAGGCGGGCTGCCAGCGCGCTGGGCCGGCACGGAGCGCTGACCCGCCGGCTCGGCACCGGCGCCGGAGGAGGAGCGCTCGCCGCCGCCCTGTTCTCCCTCCGGCTCAGCCGCCTCACGTGCTGAAGGTAACCGAGACGCAGCTGCAGACTGGAGAACAGCGCTGGGTGTGCAGAGACGGACCCCAGCTTCCCGTCCTCGGTGTCAGTGCTGCTGGTCTGAGCCCGGAGAACCGGGGGCTCAGAGAACTTCCTGACGGGACGGGACATCGGCTGGGGAGCATCCTCCGAAACCTTCACTGCGGGATCTGAAAATGGAGACGTAAAGTGAATCGTGAGGCACAAACTTCGCTAAAAATGCATGTGGTGATGTTGATTGCATATTCAAATTGTTACATGACTTACGCGACACATCGAGCAATTAAAATGATTGTCTCAAACTGAATGGTTTACCTAGTCACTGTTTTTATATATCACAAGTTCTCTTTAAACATAAAAGCTATCAAATTTGTCTTTAAAGCGACTATTTTAATCAAATGGATTTATCCAACGCTGTGGTGATCGTCTGATCGTAACAAAGCGAGATACCTACAGTGCCTTTTAATCCCTCCGTCTAGGTCCGGTCGCTATAGGTCACATCTGGGTCGCCATAGGTCATCACACATCTAATTTTCGCAATTAAAAAAGGGAAAACTATGCCTTGTATCTCGTATACGGGCAAAACATGTTCAAATACGCTTCCACACCGATGAAATAAATTCGATATCACTTAAAAAGAATGCCTCATTCGTTAAAATGAGTCAGTTGATTTTGCTCCCGGGTGTAAGGAAGGTGGCAAACATTTCCTTATTTATCTCTGGTCTTAAAAATCAAAGTTCCAGATATGAAACGTTTAACTCATCCCAAAACAGAAATCAACGCAGATTCAGCCAATCGTTGAACGCGGGCTGGCGGGCTGGCGCTGTCCACCACTCACCGCCAGCCTTGCCGCCGGTCCTGCTGTCGGTGGCATCATCAGCCGCCGTCCGCAGGTGGCCGAACACGGTGCTGACGATGCTGTCCCAGCGGAGTAGCTGGTGGACGAACGGCCAGCGCAGCGCGTCTCCCTCTAGCTCGTCGCTCACGGGCACCGCGCCGGTCACGAACAGGTGGCGCAGCGGCATGGCGCCCCGTCCCGTAGTCCCGGTGGCGTGTCCCACCGGCCGCCGCCCGACACACACTGCCAGCGACCACCGCCTCGGGGGTGACCGGGCGGCCGACCAACTGTGCAGCGGGGGGGGGGGGGGACCGGGACACCGACACCAGCGCGACAACGACCCACTGACAGGTCTAGGTCAGCTTGCTGGTGGGTGTTTGTGTGCGACTGTGACAGTTGTGGGAATGACAGTTCGCTCAGATTCACCAAGAAAGACGGCAAAATAGCGTCAGGCACAATCGGAGAACATTCAGCGGTGAGAAATGAGGCAAGCGATGACGGGCTGGCACGTATTGGCATACCTAGCTCAACCGAAGCTTAACTTAGTCCGAAAAAAAAACTTTCTCTGCTTGTTTTACACCACCTTAAAAATTTCCCATGAGAAAAGAAAGAGAAACTCAGTCTTCTTCAGACAAAAATGTCTTGCCCCGCCTCGCCCTACAAACTGGCTCTGATGCACGAAGTACTATAGGTGTAAATAAGTATGTAACTTTCCGACACAGCCTTACGCTTTAGGACGATTTGTTCTGACTGTGGTCTAGTGGATAGGGGGCCCGACTGGTGATTTTACAAAAACGAGCTACTGATGAATTTTACCGATGTGGTGTTTTGAGAGGGCGTATTAGGTTTTTTTTTTCTCGATCAGACGGTCGAAGATCATCCAGGCGGAAGATTACACACCGTGCATCTCGCATATTCATGTTATCTTTGCGATCTACAGATCCGATCTGCAATCCTTTGTTTGAACAAATTTGAAATGAGGTCAGTGGTCACCGTAGCACCGGAGACGGTAATGGTTTTCGAGTCTATTGGCATGTGCACTGTAGACCGCTGGGGCGGGGCTGAAAATAAGCGGAAATCAATATGTGTGTCACGATCGCTTGTCACAAGCAAAACATAGCAGCAGTTCTTTTGGCATTTCTTAGTGCCAACCGGGCGGCTGCTCAGCGACGCACGCGTTTTTACTCACAACAGTTTTTACCGCAGCGTACTTTTGTGCATTTAACGGCAATCACCACCGCGTGTGCCACCACCACCGTTTCCCTGTGTGCTTGTAAGTGTGCAAAAGGACATGGCTAGTAATACCTGCTAAAAACGGTGAATAATGACAGAACCTTCAGTGCCCCCCAATCCCCATTTGATCAATATTACAACTACGCCAGAAAATTCCTGGCCTTGACCTCTTTCGCAAGACCACGTCAAACCAGAATGCCGATTCGACATGTCAGCGCATATTTTCTATGCACTTTCAAACTTCTTGTGTTGGAAACGTGCCAATCTGTGAAATAACGGTTCTCCCATGGGTCATGGTAGGTGTCAAGGTTGTGAAACCGTTTTCACGACGGCCATCTGGTACACATTTGGTGCATATTAGGAGCAGATTTGGTCAAATTAGGTTCACTATGCTCCTTTAAAGTTATCAGTTTGGGTTGCACAGATGCTTATAGACTTCAGTTTTCAAATTATCAGGCTTTTTTCTATTAAAGCATTGAAATAACTTAACGATGTGAAGACATTTGTGGCATAAGAGATTTGGTGCAGATTTGGTCAAATTACGAGTAGACGTATTGGCCCGTCGTGAAAATGCATTCATCACTAGTTTTCAAGTTCATCAGTATTGATTAGGACTTACTTTTAATATCATTATGCAAATGCTTTTGGTTCAACGCGAATGGTAAATAGGGCGGCACGCTCCTCAGCACTCACAGCAGTTTTATTGAATGTTCTTTCGACATGGTTGAACATTTGACAAATAAAACGACACTCAAAAATAGCAGCAGGCAAAATATCAGTGGCGCACCAGTTCACTACTTTTGTCGGTAGAGCTTGAGAGCCAACAGTGACACCGCACGGAGTAAGGTGAAAGGGGCTTAAAAGACAGATAGACAGAGACAGATAACAGAGACCAGCTCGTGCATAACGCGCAGGATAGGGTTTATTTCGCGTTGTATACCGTCGGTTCTACATGCAAATACACTTCCAGTAATTTGATAACCATGCACTCGGCACCTGCATATTTAGTGCCAAACCCCCGAAAATGCCCCACATGGATATAGCACGGCCCAGCGTTCCGCATTCACCACGCTACGGGATCCTCAGCTTTCCCTGGAGGACGACGACGGCCTCTCCGTAAACGAGGACCCGCTGGCGGTCCCAGTCGACGGCCAGGCCCAGCTGGCCGGCCCTGGCCGAGCACTGGCGCGCCCACAGTCGCTCCGAGTCGAGCTGGCGAGCCCAGTACGGCGCCAGCACCGTGTGTGCCGAGCCCGTCACCGGGTCCTCGGGGATGCCCACCCACGGCGCGAAGTAGCGGCTCTGGAAGTCGAACTTGCCGCCGTCCTTCAGCGTGACGATGACGCCGCGTACCTCACTGCCGTCGTGGAGCCGCGGCAGCTGGCCCACCTCCGGCTGGAGAGAGAAATCATAAATAATAAAAATAAATAAATAAATAGTTACATTAATAAATACCTAAATAAATAAATAAATGAATAAATAAATAAATAAACAAAAAAAAATAAAAAATAGAAATAAACAACTTTCATGCAACTAATCGACGTGTTTTTTGAAAGCTCATGTCTTGTTGTTTAATTGGACTTGAGGTTTAAGCATAAATGCGGCGACGATGACGTTGCATGTAACTAGGTCACCCTGTATGCCTGGCCAGTGGCAATCATTGCATTCCTTTCGCAATCGTGCTGCCTTGGTAACGGTAGGGCCTGACGGGCACAGTCCATCCAAAATTCAAACAAATCAGGTGTTATCGCGGGCATTCAGAACGTCCAGCGTTAAGCATGAATGGAATGCTGCAATTGCAACATTTCGTGTCGCGCAACAGGCCATGGTATGCACATTGCTCAAGCCACGGGCGCTAAATGACGCTTCGCGACCCTACAAACATTCATTCCTGAGGAAATAAGATACATTATTTGATAAACATAACCGATAAATTGGTGCAGTTTTCCCAAAAATATATATTCAAAGTGCGAACGCATTTGACACTTAGGAATGCGAGGCAAGACCTGCTGGCATCCGCTCTACACTACCTATACATTACAGTCCACAGTTCGCACCACATAATGCACATCCCAGCCCAGCTTACGTCGTTAATCTTATTCGCACACACCTACCTATGTAAGCCTTTCTACCCTCTATGTATATCAACGATATTTGGCATCGGAAAACTAAATAACTACAACAACCTTGACCATCCCAGTTGGCGGGTTCGCAGCGGCCAGCAGCTGCCGCCCTAAGCACTGGAATGTACGCCTTGTGACAACAATTTACCATCTCTGAACATCTCTCCGTACAACACTTATGTCCCAGGTATCTCTCGCTCTCCTTCCTCTCACCTTGAGCTCCTCCAGCTGCCGAACGGTGCAGCTGTCCTCCAGTCTCAGCAGCAGCTTCCCGGTCTCCTCCGACAGCTGGCTCTCGGCCACGGGCAGCTGCCCGCAGACAGCAGCCGCCAGCTGCGCGAACCGCTGGGCCGGCACCGGCTGCGGCGCGTTCAGCGGCAGCTCCAGCTCTATCCTGTCCTCGTCCCTGACGGCCGTCAGCCGCAGCTCCCAGCGCGTGACGAACGTCAGCTGCGGCTGCTTGTTACCCACCACCTGAGGACAGTACCGGCGATATATTATCACTGCACCGAGACCAGGCGATAGGTGTAACCAACCAACTGGGACAGGGCTTCTGGCAGTGCCCACAATTTGGGTGCATGTGACAAGTAAGAAGGCATTTTGTTTACCTCATGACAGTTATTTCTGGACTTCTTTGGACTCGAAAAGACTAAAAATAATTCAGGGTTTTTTTACACTTTCTCGTGATGAAGGTTGGGGCAAATTGGACGGCCCTTCGTAGCACTCTACAATCGGCATTCGCTAAAACGAAATAAAACATAGTCCAGAAGTGAATGTACGCCTCCATCAATCCACTTCCCTTCCCTCAAGGATCATAAGTCACTACTGGAGGACGTTCCGGTCCCGGTCCAAGAACTGTACCTTGACGAGGACGGCGGCGGCCGCCATGGTGCCGTGTCCACAGAGCTTCACCTCGGTGGTGGGCGTGAACCAGCGCAGGCGGAACGTGTCGGCCGTGTCAAACTGGTCTCCCTCGGAGAGGCGCGTCACAAACGCCGTCTCCGAGTGGTTCATCTGGGCGGCGATCCCCTGCAGGAGGACGTCTGGCGCCGACGGGTCCTCCAGCAGGCAGACGGACGCCGGGTTCCCCGCGAACGGCTCCGCCGTGAACGCGTTCACCGTGAACACCTCGATGGAGCGGCCCTCCATGGCGCACAGTGGGAACAGGATCGGCGGCGGCACCTGCAAGAACGAAAAGAACGGGCTTGGTTGGAAGCTTTGAGATAACGGAATCTCGCAGGAAACACAATCTGACCTTGCAGACACTTGAGAATGTCAACATGGGCCGGGCCAGCGGCTTCAATAGGGTCAGGGTTGAACGGTTCTTTGAAAATCTCGAGGCTTGCCGCTTGTCTTGATGGATATCGTCCCGATAAGCATAAATGACATCGACATGGACCCAGGGTTCAGCATACTTCCCAAAGTAATACCGAAAGTGTGCAGCTGATTGGCAAGGAAGCAGCAGGGAATATATATATATATACCATGATCTTCCTGAGGAAGAATATTTCGAACTGCACAAGGCCATATACCAGTAAAACGCCTTTTGGGCGAAGAACGAGCGAGCGAGATAGTGAGCCCTGCACGTGCGGAAGGGCGAGAGGGTACTTCCAACGGACTTGCGCAAAGCACCCTTCTAACCGGTCGCTAGCGGTGTACCAAAGTTGAACGCAATCGGCCCAGCCGTTCCTGAGATCTGGAAGCGGCATTCTGCACGTGCGCACGTGCAAACGGTGTCCGGACAAATTGCCGAAAGGCGATTTACCGAATGTCATTTTGCCGAATGCATTTCGCCGAATGTCATTTTGCCGATGTGCTTTTTGCCGACGTGTCAAAAAGTCGAAATGCTAAAAGTCGAAATGCCATTTGCCGACATGCCTTTTTGCCGAAATGCCAATTTGCCGAAATGCCTATTAGTCGAAATGTAAATTTGCCGAAATGCGATTTCCCGAAATGTCGATTAGTCGAAATATCAATTAGTCGAAATGTCAATTAGTCGAAATGTAAATTTGCCGAAATGTCAATGTGCCGAAATGTCAATTTGCCGAAATGTCAATTTGCCGAAATGTCAATTTGCCGAAATGTCAATTTGCCGAAATGTCAATTTGCCGAAATGTCAATCTGCCGAAATGTCAATCTGCCGAATTGGCAGTTTGCCGAAATGTCAATTAGTTGAAAAATGTCAATCTGCAAACCTAGGCTAGGTTAGGTTAGGTTAGGTGGTGTTTATTTACTTAGGACCGATCACCAGTTTACTTTTGGTGCAATCCCCAAGTAAGAAGCAAATCACATGATATCCTTTGACCACCTGATTTCATAACTAATAATTATTCATGGCACAAGCAAGTTTAAAAGCACCAATACCATGTGGAAATAAACATCAAATTGCTCGCGGCGAAGCAGTGCAGTGCCGAAGGCAATGCCTTAGGAAAGATTACAGGCAAAGGTAAGTCAAATATTTTTAGGTCAATCCTCGCCGGCCGAAGGGGAGGGGTGCGGGTGCCGAACCCCTATAGGTTTTTTTTTCGCGATAGCTCCAAACACGCTGGCGATAGAGAGCTGAAACTTGGCATAGCTGACCTTTGATTCAAGCCGGATCTTTTTACACCAACCGCATTTTCGGGTCAGGTCAGGCCACCGACCTATGACGTCATAAGTGAACCTCTGCACGGTCTTCAGATGTCGCAACTTCGCAACGCCCTCACGGCCAGAGGAGCTTTCACAGGGAAATGAAACTTGCAGGACCTAATATCCATTACGAGTCTCACAGCTTGTATATCTCAGATTTTCCTTAAGGTTATTTGAGGTCAGGTCATTTTCGTGACTTCGTTGTAATGCATTATATTTATAAGTCAAGAAGAAAAATGAAAACTGCTATTCTGGCGCCGGGAACGACCTCTAACTATCTCGAGCCCACAGAATCGTGATTTGACGCACTCCTTGCAAGGTTAGATGCGTAACTTTTGCAATGTTGACCTTGCGTGACGTCATTTATGACGTCATCAAGGTCATATTAGTTTTTCGTCAATAACTCCCGATCAAATTGAGCTAGCGAGTCGGAAAAGCCACCAATGGACTCAAGAAGACCTGCCGAATCGAATGATATGCGACATGACCTCTTTCCACCAACTTCATGACCTGGGGGTGCTGACCTGACCGTGACCTGAGGTCAACACCCTAAGTTGACCTGACCCAAACAAAAATCATATCATTTGACGCGCCTAAGCGAGGCAAATACGATGCTGCCAAAATCGCGGCCCTGCGGCCCTTTGTGGCGAAGTTATTCGCCACAAACTGAACCGTATCTTGGGGCACTTGATCTGACCTCGGAGGTCACCGGCAGAGTCGGCCTGCGCTACGCTACGTTACGCACTACGTTACGCTACGTTTGCTTTTTTGGCCAAAACTACGATACCGAATTACGATACGTTATATATTGCTACGTTACTGAATTACGGTATTTGTTCATTAACGCAGCAAATTATTTTATCGTACTACGTTATGCAATATGTCATCATCCACTTATACCCAGTGAAAACGGTTAGTCTCTAGTAAGCCAAATACTGCGCACAATGATCGCCGGCTTTGCAGCATCGTCGGTGCGGCGGTGCCTACGCGCTACTCGCTAGATGCGCTGGACTTCCGACAGGGAATTCCCTGGGACTCCCCAGTGGGAAATCCCCGGTGTCGGTCCGGCCGGAAGAAAGACTAGTGGTATTCATATAGCAGGCGTCTCACATCCGTGTAAACGGCCGGAGGTCTGGTGACGATATGAGTAAACTGTAAAAAAAAATTATGTACCTTATACAAATACAGCTGACCTGTAATTGCTACGGAATCCATTTCGTAGTTCCTACGTTATTCTATTATTTTCCGTACTACGCTACCGAAACATCCCAATTACGCTACGCAACGGTACTGACAGCTACGTTTTACCGAAAACTTCAAAATAACGTAACGTAGGCCAACTCTGGTCACCGGTTGACGTAGGACCTTAAAATCGGGTATCAATCTCTGCGTCTCGTAACAGCGCACACGCTCGTTTTTTTTCCGGGACGCGCCAGCTCTACCAGGGGCGAAACGACTAATAAGCATTTCGGCAAATTGGCATTTCGGCAAAAAGGCATGTCGGCAAATGACATTTCGACTTTTTGACACGTCGGCAAAAAAAAATGACATTCGGCGAAATGCATTCGGCAAAATGACATTCGGCAAATCGCCTTTCAGCAATTACCACCTCGGCCGGCGCGTACATATGTAGAAAACCAATAGGTCCGGTGTGGGTTAAATTGTTGTGTATCTGGCTTCAGGCCGAGGGCCTAAGGCTAGGTTAGGCTAGGTTAGGTTAGGTTAGGTTAGGTTAGGTTAATTTCGGCTAATTGTCATTTCGGCAAATTGACATTTCGACTAATTGACTTTCGGTAAATTGACATTTCGACTAATTGACACTTCGGCAAATTTACATTTCGACTAATTAGCATTTCGGCAAATTAGCATTTCGGCGAATTGACATTTCGACTAATTGACTTTTCGGCAAATTGACATTTCGGCAAATTTACATTTCGACTAATTAGCATTTCGGCAAATTAACATTTCGGCGAATTGACATTTCGACTAATTGACTTTTCGGCAAAGTGACATTTCGGCAAATTGACATTTTCGACTTATTGCACGTCGGCAAAAAGGCATGTCGGCAAATTGCATTTCGACTTTTAGCACTTCGCCCTTTTGACACGTCGGCAAAAAGACACGTCGGCAAAATGCATTCGACATATTGACATTCGGCGAATAAGCATTCGGCAAAATGCAGTTCGGCAAATTGTCCTGTAACCCGTGCAAACGGGGTCCAAAATGACTTTTGCACGGCACCCTACTAACCGGTCCCCAACCGTGCACCAAATTTGAGCGCAATCGGCCCAGCCGTTCTCGAGATCTGGAAACGCCCCCTGCACGTGCGCACGTGCAGTAGCACCCTAACCGCAACACATGGGAATGCATTGCCTGGTGGGTGCCTACCTGTATGCTAAGTTTCAGCAAAATCGCCCCAGTAATTACCGAGTTACTGAAATGGGAACAAATTTGGCACCTCTTATTGTTGTATTTTGCACGTGCACTGGGGGTGACCCACATGCATCGAGAGTATCCTATTTTGGGAAGAAGGGATGCTGCTACCCTACAAAAATTACCGCAAGTCAATCGCCCAAGCGGCTGCTGAGATATGAGCCTCTCAAAATCACTACTTTTGCAAAACAGCTTGAACACCCTTGACTTTTCACGTGGCACGTGCCACGACGGTCACTGAGGTGTATCAAAAGTAGTCAATTACGGGGTAGAAGGAATGGGGCAACCCAGCAAAAAAGACCGCAGGCCAATCGGTCCAGCGGTTGCTGAGATATAAGCCTCTCAAAAGCGTTACAGGCCGGGCCGGGCCGGGCCGGGCCGCTCATACTGAGATTTTTCCGTTATATTGAAAACTCACTTCGCTCGCTGCGCTCGCTCGCTCGTAATAAGAGGTAGAACGGTTAGCCGTTTGTTTACATCGGTGACCTTGACAGATGGCGTCAGCGGGTGTCTACCAATTTTCGCCAATATAAATCTTCCGAGGATTTTATACTCTAAGGCAGTTTGATATTAACCTTCAGGCTCCCTTAGAGCCTAAAAAAGATAATTTACTGCACGGCAAAGTCTTAAAAATCGACAAAACCTTGACACCCCGTAACGTCATCTGTCTCCTGAGCCCTCCCTATGTGGCAGCATAGAACCGTAACCCCCTGGAACTGCATGCTGGGGCTCCCAGCGACAATCTGCCACTGAAAACCGACTAGGTTACATGACCACCGACCTCAGCTGAATGGAACACTTCGCAAACACGCAAATCCATCATCGTAATGGTTTGTACCGCTGACATTGATAATCATGTATCTAAACTACCTATTACAGTGAATTACACAATACACGCTCGAGGCCGCCTGCTATTCTTCTGCAGCTGCGGAATTCGCGTTACGTCCTATAGGAACGTATAGGTATAGGAACGTTACGTTCCTATATGAATGCAGTGAGGACGCACTCAAACGCAGTGTTATAACACCGCCTTCTCATCTCATCTAACATTCATCAACTCCAGCCTCGACGTAGTTTTCTAGGGTCCATGGAGACTGCGTAATGCGTAAGCGATTAATGCGACCAAAGGACCTAACATCATGGCCGATGAGTGAATTGCCGGGGTTACGTGACTCAATCGAGTAAAATCGCATAATAAACTGATTTTCTACTGCACGTAGCATTGTGATTGGTGCCTGTTTACGTATTTTGCTCATTTATCCCCGCGGTAAGTGAATTTGGCCTGGTTACAGACAGCAATACTGCCTTGTGTGTGACTGACCTTCAGATTGTCCCGCGACTGGTGGCTGCGTTCCGACAGTGCGAGTGTCTACAGATTGCGGAGAGGACCGCTGGAGGCCAGGACCCGTGCGACAGTGTCGTCTGGTCGGGACAGATCCCCCGACTTTAGAGGGCGTCTGGCAGTGACAGCGGCCAGCGGCGGATCCAGATCGGGGAGCCCGGGAGACGGGTCCTCCCCTCAAATACACAACCACACAGGCCAGATCGGTCGGTGGTCAGATTCCGCGGCTGGTGGCGTGGTTTTGCGGTCCCTGTGATGCAGCTGATACAGGCGAGACATGGCGTCGTGAATTCAAGAATGGCAGAATGACGCGTTAGGACGAGTGACGAGTGACGCGTTTAGACATCTTGGAGTGTTAATTAAAGGGACCCTCCCACTTTCAAAAAAGTTAATGAATTGGCATGAAAGTGATGTGGCTCGGTTCAAAAAGAGCAAAAACAAATATCTACCAAATTTCATCGAAAAATATTCACCGGTTTTCAAGATATTAGACTTTTACTTTTGTTTACATTTTGGGATCTCCGCTGTTCCTAGCGACTTTATTTTGAAAGTGCGGCATTTGTTGCGCGTAAAGCAGCATATTATATACAGTTCTGCGCCAGCCGCGCCACGGTGCGCACGCGAGCGAGGGCTCTCCTCACCCTAGTGTCACCCAGTGTTGGATACCTTGTCCTTGCGAAAGTGCAGTGCTCAATCGACCGACTGTGCCGTGTGAACTCGTGAATCATCATCAAGATGTGTCATCTAGACCTACTCTACAGTTTGGTCGTCCTCTACACCGTCCAGAGGCTGATTGCAGCCGCGGCGCCCGCTGTCGTCCCGTGGCGTCCAGCTCGGCGTGCGGCGCCGGCCGCCGGCCCGGCACGTAACTTTGACACGTCGCCGGCCGCTGGCCCAGCGCGTGACCTTGACATGTCGCCTGAGGCGTCGGCCGCCGAGATTGACCGGGACAGAGTGGGAGTGATGGGCCAGCTCCGGCCCGATCCTCCGGACCGCTCCCACACTCTGCCTCCCACCGTAGGTCAGCTGATCACCGGCGCCGCGCCGCCGCCGCCCAGCCTGGCCCGCCGGCCGCCGCCCGGGCGCGGAGCGGCGGCTGACTCTACACCGGTCAGCGCTCGGAACCGGCGTGGGGGAAGGAAGCGAGCCCGGCCCCGCCGCAGGAGAGGGGGAAAGGACTGGCGTCGGCACGGAGACAACACGGCGGACCGCCTGCTGATCGGACAGCTCAACGTCCAGTCACTCAAGCCCAAGATCGCAGACCTACAGACCGACCTTCCTGACTACCAGTACGATGTGTTAGCATTGTGTGAGATCTGGCTGACGCCTAGCGTACCGAATAGACTTCTGAATATAGACGGTTACCGGCTGTACAGGTGTGACCGTCCCGACACTCGCGGACTAGCCAAGGGACGCGGTGGTGTGGCGCTCCTGGTTCGTGACGTGTACCGTGTTGAGATTTTAAAAACTCCTGTGACTGGTGTACTAAACTCGAATCTTGAAGTGCTATGGGCTAAGGTATATGTCGGGAAGTGTCGAGGCATGGTCTTCGCCTCAGTATACCGTGTGCCAACGAACACTTCAGCCCAGGTCACTGCGGACTTAGACGACTTTGAGGGGCAGGTTCAGCACATGCTAGCCACCCACGCTGGTGCTACACTGGTGATCGCTGGTGATTTGAACTGCTGTCAGCTCAAGTGTGCAGCCGACTCTCCTGGACAGCGACTCCGCCAACTTCTGACAACATACGGACTGACAATCAGCAACAACCGGCACCCGACCTACCGACCGGCCGGCTCGCTGCTGGATATCGTGGCTGTCAGCCGCCCTGACTACCTGCTGCGCGCTGGCGTCACGCGCTGCCACTATGGCACCCCGCACGATTACACCCGAGCTGTGCTGCAGTGCACCGGCAGGACCAGGGTGGCCGGCCCGGTCACACAGCGCCGGCGACTCGGCCGGATCGACGCCGACAGCTTCAACCGGCAGCTGAACAACATCGACTGGAGCCCAGTGTTCCGGACACAGCTGACAGCCAGCAAGTGGGAGTCGTTCTGCGACATCTTCCTCGGGCAGCTGGACACAGTGGCACCCGTTACGAGGGTGCAGCAGCGACCTCCTGGGAGCCTGTTGGTCTCGGCACCTACCAGAGACCTGATGGCGCGACGGAGACAGGCCCTGCGCCCTGGTGGCGACCGTGAGAACTATAAGGAGCTGAACCGTCTGTGCCGCGCGGCTGTCCGGAAAGACCAGCAGGCCCACATCAACCGGGAACTGGCCAAAGCAGGGCCTAGCAAAGTCTGGCGGGTACTACGGCCCATCATCGGCAGCAAGAAAGAGGCTGCGGTTCCCAGCGCCACGCCCGACGCGCTAAACGACTATTATGTGAGCATAGGGCCAATCACAGCTGCCAGCGTCCCCCCGCCCACGGTACCAGTGCCGGTCAGACTGCCGCGTGTCACGACGAGCCGGTTCAGACCGCAACCGATCGACATGGACACGCTCGGCCTGCTCCTGCTACACATGAAGCCGTCAACTTCAACAGGCAACGACGGGATCAGCGTCAGCATGTTCCGCACCTTCTTTTGGGGCATGGGTCACGTCCTGTTGGACATAGTCAACTCCAGCCTGACGACCAGCAACGTGCCCGGCCCCTGGAAACATGCAATGGTAACGCCAATCCCAAAAGGACAAGGACCATCGGAGCCAGCAAACACTCGCCCGATCTCCATCCTGCCGGCGATAATGAAGGTTGTTGAGCGGGTCGTCCAGCGCCAGCTGGTGCAGTACTTGGAGGCCAACCAGCTCCTGTCAACCACCCAACATGGCTACCGCAGCGGCCGCAGCACCGAGACGGCACTCAGCGTCATCACCGACCGTGCGCTGGAGGCGATGGACGCTGGAGAGGTGTCGATCCTGGTGCTGTTGGACCTCTCCAAATGTTTTGACGTTGTGCCGCACGGGAGACTGCTGGATAAGCTCGCACTGTATGGGGTAGATACCGAGTGGTTCGGCAACTACCTAAGCGGACACACTCAGCAGGTGCAGATGGCCAGTGGTGACGGTGGATACGTGCGGTCGAGTGTCAAGTCAAACACAATTGGCGTGTTCCAAGGCGGATCGTTAAGTTGTATGTTGTATTCGGTGTTTGCAAACGAAATGTGTCTGTACCTGCCTGACGGTGTCACAATCGTGCAATTTGCAGACGATACTCAACTTCTTGTGAGCGGTAAAAAGCGTGACTTGGCACAGGTCATCCAACGCATGGAGCAGGCGCTAGAGTGTCTCTTCCAGTGGTTCTGCGCAAACACTATGAAGCTAAACACCGCTAAGACGCAGGTCCTTGTACTAGGAACCCCCGCTATGCTGCGAGGACTGCCGCCTGTCACACTGACTGCCATGGGTGCTGTTATTCCGGACTCTAGAGTTGTCAAAAATCTCGGAGTGGTCATGGACAATCATCTCAGCTTCAGGTCGCACATCGATTATGTGACAGCTAAGTGTACTGGTGTCCTAATCGGTCTGATGCACGCCAAGCACGTTATACCGAAGGCCTCTCTGCCTGTGGTAGTAGAAGCGCTCGTGAACTCCGTTATCAGATATTGCTTCTCGCTATACGGTACGTGCACCGCTACTCAGATTCATCGTGTGCAGAAACTGCTGAACTTCGGTGCTCGAGTTATTAGCGGCCGTCGTAAATACGACCACATCAGTGACGTTCTGTGCGACTTGGAGTGGTTGAATGCCCCCAACCTTGCTAAGTACCATCGCATCAGTTTGGTGCACAGGGTCACTACGACTGGAAAGCCGGAAGCGATCGCACAAACCATCGGTGACACCCTGCGTCACTCGTACGAGACGCGCAGAGCTG
Source organism: Amphibalanus amphitrite (assembly GCF_019059575.1). Taxonomy (NCBI): domain Eukaryota; kingdom Metazoa; phylum Arthropoda; class Thecostraca; order Balanomorpha; family Balanidae; genus Amphibalanus; species Amphibalanus amphitrite. The sequence continues at coordinate 107,201 of NW_024883246.1, forward strand.
CCGACCACGCGCTGCCGAGAATCCGCACGGAAGCCGGTCGCCGGCGGCTCTGTTATAGCGCAGTGCGTGAGTACGACTCTCTGCCGTTTGACGTCACCGTGCGAAACTTTCGGCGCCAGCTCAAAAAGCATCTATTGAAAGAACAGTGTGAGGCGCATGGTTAGCTCAGGTCGAGTGGTTGAGTGCTGCTTTTTATGCCTGGTCTTTTACTTGTGTTGTAAATGTTTGACGTGTGCCAATGAAAAACCATGCACCATGGATTTGTCATGAATATATTATCTGTATCTGTATATACCACCGCGTGCTACAAAACGTTTTAGTCAAACATTTAAAAATCGTTAGATATCTGCGCTGACGTCACACATTCAGAGGGGTATTCCTATGCATTAGCCCCTCTGAATCAAAATGCTGCAATTTTGAAATTCAATATTTCCGAGTTAAAGCATTTCTCGATGTTGTGAGTGCCGAAACCGGTAATTGTGAGCCAGGGACCCCATTTTGGCTATCTCAACTCAAATCTAATGTTAAGGTGGGAGGGTCCCTTTAACATTATGAACAGGGGACGACGAAATTTGCCACGCTGTGCCTCACCGTTAGGGTGCAGGCCCCGTGTAAAGGCGGACATTTGGCCAGATGGGGATTAGAAGAAAAAAAAACATGTTCTTGATATTATCAAGAGCTTTGGAAACTGCATACGTTCCATGCGCTTATGAGACATTTGTTGCGCAGTGTGTCCTCCCTGTATATTGCCGCCAATTTCTCGGCATTTTCAGCGGTTCAAACGTTTCTTCTGGGTTTCCGTTATTTGAAAAAGGTGTCTAATCGCCCGATCAATGTAGTGGAAGGGGTGAGTCGGCCAGTGATGTCGAGGTAAGCCACCAATTAAGTGCAGCCTGCTCTTCAGTCTTCATGGACTAGACTGAGATGCTTTTTATTTCTGAGTATAATTTGAATTATAGCCCCATTGGTGTGACATCGTTCCTCACTTGTTGCAACAAAATTTGTTACTTCTTTATCCATTCATATTCTTTTCCTAAAGCTGCTGTTATTTTTTCGCAACTTGTTAGGTCACAACCCTTTCACTAAGCCTTTACGCAAGCCCTTCGTAACCCTTTCGCAGCCTTTTTATAACTTATTCGAAACAACCCTTTCGTAAACTCATGGTAACCCTTTCTCAGCCTTTTATTAGTTTATTCAGAGTAACCCTTCATAATTTATTTTTAACTATGTGCAATATTTTCATAGCTCATTCAAAATAACCCTTTCGTAAATTATTTGCAACCCTTTCACGACATTTTCCTGACTCATTCGAAAGAGGCTTTTCATTAACTTATTGTAACCCTTTCACAGCCCTTTCATAATTCATTCAAAGCAAAATTCTCATAGATTATTTGTGACCCTCTGACAACTTTTTCATATCTCATTCATAAAATCTCTTCATTAACTCATTGTAACTCTTTCGGAACCTTTTCGTAACTCTTTTGAAGGAACCCTTTTGCAAATTCTTCATAACTCTTTCACAGCCTTTACATAACTCATTTCAAACAACACTTTTGTTAACTTGTTGGAACCCTTTGGCAAAATTTTCATAACTCATTCGCAGTGTCCCAAAATTTGTCAATTTGGGTGGAACAAGACATCCAAATGAAAATAATTTTCCACTCCTACCTCCAACTTTCAAGAGCAATTTACTACTCATGAAAGAGCATCTACTTGCATGATCGCATCAGATTCTACCATTGTACAGAGAAGTGTGCAATTTTTCCTTCTTCTGTTCTTTATTTTTTTTTTTGGGGGGGGGGGGGGCAGGGCTAACCTTATCAAGAATATACCACCCTCATCCCTTTTTGGAGAGGAATTTTCCCCTCTAACACCCAAGCATTAATATGATTTTGTGACACTGCAGTCATTCGACACTGCCCTTTTGTAAATTATTTGGAACCCTTTCACAACATTTTCATAACTTGTTTGAAGTGATCTTTCATAACTACCTTTGACATCAGCTTCCCAAGTATGTATTGATCTTCCCTATTTAACATTGATGTAACAAGTAGTGCCTACTAAATTTATTAGTATGCCATTACCACCCAATGTCATTACAACATGCTGCTGAAATCAGAACATGTGTCACTCATGTGCAGTTTCAAGGTTGTGGTGGCTCTGCAGTCTGCAACCCACTTCATTAAACGGCTGCTTGTTAACTCCTCAGATAGTAGGCATATTTTTCTAAGTCTAACCTGCATATATTTATTTAGGCTGCTTTGAAAAATTGACTTACTTTCTTTGAAATTGGTATCCCATTTGTCAAGTACCTAGGTAATATGCTCTTTTTTCTGGGCTGATTCATAGTAGTGGCAGTGTCAGTTATCAGTTTGTATTTATTGTTTTACAAATTAGAATATTACCATCAGGCTGCTCACGCATGAATGTGAAGTTTCACTGGTGGGGACCGAAATTCCTCATAATATCTATTTACCTAGGGCTAAGGGGTTTTAAATATGAGCCTTCTGGTGAATGACAGTGACACTGAAGAAAATGTTTTTGTGACAATTTGGCTTTTCTTTCCAGATGAGTGCGACACCTACGTGCATCAACGTTTAGTGGACCTAAAGGACATCGTCAGCACCGAGATTTGCCAGCTGGAAACGCAGTGGGGCTACACGCAATGGAGGCACGCGTACCACTCGTCCTAGACAAAGAAACGTCCTCCGTGCTTCCGACGAACTTCAATCGGCGCGAAATTCCTAAACCTCGAGTCACGAGTTCATTCAGAGTAAAATAGCATGGCGAGGAAAAATCACTGTTCGGGACGAAAAGTGGAGTTCAGTAATGTAGATAAAGCCGGCCGTCACAAAATCATATTGTTCTTGTTTTTACCCTCCTGCCATGGATTTCCTCGGCCTCCAAAGCGGGATGCAGCTGCGACTGCTACTTCTAAAAGTGTGTAAAAGTCATGAACCTATCGGACGATAAGTCGTGATCTCGATTAACTTCGCCACGAGGTTGCGAACTTAATGAAAATATTCAGTTATTCAGTATTCAGTTATTTCATGTTTGTGATTTAACTACTGGGCGGGCAGAATCTATGCAAGTGTTTACCCAACAACCTGTTAAAAAAACAGGACGGAATGCGACATGCCTTGACGCAGGACGGCCGGCGACTGTTGAAGGCAGCTAAAAATTGTTATGTGACTTGAATTGCGAGCGAATGTGCACCTATCAAAATGTTGGCGCATCAGAATCTGGTGCGTGAGCGTGCGTGTCAAAATGTGTTTATGTGTGACTGCATTAGATTTGTGATAAATGTATTGATATGCTACTTGCGAAGAATATACATTCTATATTTACGCGACGTTGATTGCGTCAATATGAAGAGATTGAACATGAAAATAACTGGCCCGCACCCTGACAGGTATCTCCCATCGCCGCCATCCCTAGGTACCTACATGTTTGGATCATGCCTACTGATACTTTGATTAGGTAGTCAATTTTTAAGATTAAGTAAATTATGTTCAGGTAAGTGAAGTTCTCCAATTTTACTCTTACCTTGAAACGCTTAAGTAGCCACATTTGAAAGACATAGCTTTAGCGTTTGTCCCCTCACCTTAAAAATCATTTTTGCCCGGACAAGGCCTGAGACCGCTATTGCACCCAGTGATTGGCAATGAAGACACGGGGTAAAAGTAGCTTAGGCTAGGCGCAATGGGGGTATGGGTACCATCATTCGAACAGCAATTAATTGCTGTTTGATTATCTACTGGGGCATTAACGTAATATTCAAATTTGACTGAGTTGTAAGCATTGAAATATAGTAAAAGTGTATGTTATATCGACCGATAACGAAAACAATCGCGTCAAAAGTAGCATAAGCCATCACTGACTTGTGACTAATATGCATTTTTAGAATGCTTACTTTGTGGGCTTTCGTATTCTGGTGGGGCATTTATCGAAGGTGTCATTTATTCATTAATTTTATTAGTTAATTATGGTGATACCACAATTTTGCCTAGTGCTTGCTTATCAAGACACGAGAAAAAAGTAGCTTAGGGTAGGCACCATTGAGGCATGCGTAACATCATTCGAACGGCAATTAATTGATGTTTAATTATATACTGGGGCATTAACGTAATATTCAAATTTGACCGAGTTGTACGCATTGAAATATAGTAAAAGTGTATGTTATATCGACCGATAACGAAAACAATCGCGTCAAAAGTAGCATAAGCCATCACTGACTTGTGACTAATACACATTTTTAGAAAGCTTACTTTGTGGGCTTTCATATTCCGGTGGGGCATTTATCGAATGCGAAATATGTGCAATGATATTATCAGTTAATTGAAGTGATGCAATTATTAACTAATCAAATTATCCATTAAAATACCTATTTACATCGCGAGATGTATCATGAAATTAAGCTATAATATGAAATGCATTTTTCTTAAATTTTCAGTAAAGGCTTCGTTGACGCATAACGTATCGTTACTAAATAATTTGAATTAACGTGCGATCCGTTGCGATAGTTCCGACCGGCCGCCGATGGTGGCGCTGGTGTCGCTCCGGCCGTTATGGCCGCGGCCGCCGCCTATCGCCACGTGCTGTGGCTCCTGTATATACCTGTGTCTATTCATAACCTTCCCGAGACATAGACAAACTTACATAAACATAACTCCGAAACTTTAAGATGTAGGTGAGGAACATTTAATCTTTGTCATGGCTTGTGTTACCTAGTGCGAGGCCATATATAGTACCTACTTGCCTAGTGGATAACTGTTTTATTTGTGTCGTAATAATTGTTGACAAATGATCACCATTCGAATGCCTTTTTTGTGAAAATCCGCGAGAGAAATTATCTCGGATCATTGACCTATGATAATTGATAGTACCTATAGGTCAAAATATGGGTCATTGGCCTATATATAGGCCAATGTCTGGGATATATTTGAGGCAATACAAAAGCACGTGCATCAATAGCGGTTGCGCTTGAAATTCGTTATTTAGGTTTAGGCTTCGGTCTTAATTAGTTTTTTTTTTTTAGACTATAATGGATCTGATATCTGAAGTCAGGTAAGATATTTGTGAGTCATTAATGGCATTATCGGATTTTTTCCTCGTGTCAGAGCTGTCTCAATATTGAAATGTCAATCGACATACTAGCCCAGCGAACTCTTTTATCACAAACACTGACAAAAAATTATCTTGGTACAGATAAAAGGCTTAAAGGGACCCTCCCACCTTCAAAAAAGTTAATGAATTGGCATGAAAGTGATGTCCCTTGGTTCAGAAAGAGCGCAAACGAATATCTACCAAATTTCACCGAAAAATATTCACTGGTTTTCAAGATATTAGGCTTTTACTTTTGTTTACTTTTTGGGATCTCCCCTGTTACTAGCGACTTTATTTGGAAGCAATAATTTGGCAGCCTTAAAGTGCGGCAGACGTTGCGCGCAAAGCAGCGTATACCACCCACGGACGTATAAATAAACTGGACCCGCAACCACCTCCATTCAGGTGAAGCCGACAAGGCGCCATCTTACGTTGCCAAAAACCCGTGCTCTGATAGGTCATCGAGTCAATACAATTGGAATTGCGTCTAAACGGATGATCAGATCGAGATGCTGGTGGTACCGTTCGACGGGTAATGCTTTGAGGCAGGTGATGATGCATGTCAAAGGTCATTCGGTGTCACGTGGCGCGTGCCACGTGCCGACAAAGTCAGGAAGGGCAAAAACCTTTAAGCCACGCTCCAAATTAAAGGGTGGGCGGCACAGGTGCCAAATTCACAGGTCACATGTCCCGGTGTTCGACCATTAACATATGGTATGCTCGGCAGCAGGGGGTGCGGAATGCACGCGCCAGGGGCGAAAAACATGTTTTGAGGAGGCATCCTCCGATTCCGGAAAACCTTGACCTAGGCACACCAAATTAGGCACACTGACACGACTGGACGAGCGCTTTAACCCGGCCGGGCCCGGGGGGTAATCCCAACCACCGCAGCCCGGGGGGGGCGTTTTTCGCCCCCCCCCCCCTGTCTAACTTTGTAAATAAGGGAGCTACGGAAACAAAAGCGATACCAAACGAAAGGTCCTTACGAGACGATTCTAATGCACCTAAAATTTTTGACCTCAGGTCAATTTTCAAGGTCAGAGGTCAAGGTCAAAGACCAAAACCGGCACATGTGTAGTGATCTCAAAGTAAGCCTTCTAGAGGACGGCAGGCTGCATCAAACCGGCAAAATTGGGTGTCAAACGAAAGAAAAGAATCTGAGGGATTCTGAAAATGTGCTCCAAATCAAAGGTCAAGGTCAAGGTCACGCTCAAAATTGACCTCAAACTTGGCACTTTTTCGCACATCTTGCGTGCTAACTTCCAAGATGTTTTGAAATGTTTTGAGGCTTATCAGTTCCCTATTTGTGGTTCATCTTACGATACAAGGCTGCTCAAAGTTCAAGGTCACAGAAGAGTATCCCTGCTAGAGGCTATTTCACTGATTCAAGTTAGTAATAATAAATAAGACAATTTTGCCATCCGGAAGCTCTAAATGAAGGCTTAGAGGAAAATAGATGCCAGATTCGTGATCAGCGGGTACAAATCCATCATAAACGACTTTCAATGTGTCAAGGTCAACCAGAGGTCATTCGAGGTCACATGAGGTCAACATGAAACTTGACCTTTTCCGAACAAAATATATATCATTCGACGCGGCTTGACAAGGCGAATGCGATGGTACCACTGCCGTAGCTCTAGGACCATTTTTGTCGAAGTTATTTGCGAAAAACTAAAACCACATTTCGGGGTCGTTGACCTGACCTCTGACCTCAGGTCACCAAAACTATTTTTCCATTTTTCTCTATGTCAAACGCTACACAGCCGTGCTCGTAATTTGTCTTTATCTCTAAAACTCTATTTTTAGCAGCTATTTGAAGTTTGCGTCTGTGACGCCGAAGTTTGCCGTGCAGGGGCCTAGAAAAATGGACTTTGTGACGTCATCAAGGGGGCTAGATCCAAATTTTTTACTTCAGAAGATGTCAAATTGATGGGAGAAAAGGTATTGAAAGTTTCGCCTTCCTATCCCTAAGCGTTCAGGAGTTATCGCAAATATTCGCCAGGGGGGGGGGGCGAAAAACGCCCCCCCCCGGGCCCGCGAGGGTTAAGGCGCTGTACAAATAAATGTGCTGGGGTACACGGTGCACGTGCACAGCACGTGCAAACCTTTTAACGTTGCACTCTGTGTCACATATACGGCAGAGCGGGTAGCGCTAGCAAGATCAAAGTGCCAAATTTACACAGGCCATCCAGAATGCATTCCCGCATAGTTATTTAGCATATCCATCTCCTGGTGGACCCCGAAGGTGCGCTCTGCACGTGCAAAAAAAAATTGTCCGCGCCGGGCGGTGGGGATGCTTGGACACCCCATGTGGATTTATGTAAATATCTCGAAAACGGCGTTGTGTAGCGCCGCCGTTTTTGGCACACCTATTCATACATCTTTTTCACACATGCTGCGTAACTTTCAGACTTAGGTCACTCAAGGTTAGGTCATCAGATTACGTCCAAGTGACCTTACCTTAGGAAAAGTTATAGTGCCCGTCATCGCTACACAGACTGAACAATCAGTCTAAAA